>NW_021318846.1:856718-892651 GCF_001605985.2 Dendrobium catenatum
GTATATATATATATATATATATATATTGATTGAAAAATATTTTGAAAAAATACAGACTAAAAAGCCCAATTAGGGGCAAGGTTTTATATCATTAAAAGTTAAAATTAGAAGGTCTTTAAAAGGAATCAAAACCCACTACTTCTCAAAGAGCTACAATAAAGAGAAAAGGAATACCTATAGAGCACAAGATCCCAAATTAAGTTACAAAAATTTATTCAAAATAAGTAGCCGGTTGGCAAAAAGGCAAGCACAAAATAATAGAAGATGAAATTTCCCCAAAGCCATGCCTTGATATACATGAAGAGCATCCAGGATATAAGCACAACATACATCCTGCGAAAAAGAAAAACAAAAGACAGAAAAAAAAGTGAGGAAATGCTAACAAAAACAAACCTCATTGTATACCCAGAATATGGAAAAACACCAAACATTAGCAAGGATAAAAATACAGACAAACCCATAGGCTTATACAACAGACAAACTAGCAAATCCCCTGCACCGAGAAAACAAATAACAACTAGATGTAGCAGCCAACGAACCAACAGCAGAAACCCCAAAATAGAGGAATGGCATCACAAGAAAAAACTCCCACCACAAAGAAAGAAAGATCCACAGAGAATTGAACCAAATAAGAGAACCCACAAGAACACAACGAACAGGCAGAACTACAAAGCTCCAATGAAAAAAGGCATAACGAGAGAAAACCAAACCTGACATGAAGCAGAATCATCGATTTATAAAACAACGAGGAGGTAATCAACCAATAAAACCAGAAAAATAACCGCCATAAATAGCCCACCAAATACAACAAGCCAAAACATTCCATTCAGATCAAGAAGCATGAACTTATATTGTAAATAGAGAGAGGAAAGAATTATAGCTATAACAAGGTAACACTTCATCAGCACATGAAAATGAAGTTTAAGTCTAGTTGAAAGAAATCACCCATGGCTATGGACTAGCGACTGTGGGCTCCAAAAATTCGGCCCCGGCTTCCGCCTGCAACGATTGTGCTTTTTCTTTGGAGAGAGGAGTTTTAACGGATTAAGTTTCGGGGTAAATTTTGGAAGGCAGATGGGTTTGCAGATAAGACACTACCGAGATATTTCTCCCTCATTTTGAAAGGACTTAATAATTAGAGTTCTAGTTTCGTATAGGCTCAATCCCCTATAGTTAATTACCCCTTTCGGTAATGAGAGAGAACTTTCGATTAAGGCTAGTCGTCAATCAGATACGTAGAAATATGTGTTATCTAGCATATAGTACCAGCATTGGGTATTGAGATTTGAGGTGTTTAGAGGTTTGGAAATTTAAGAATTTGAAGGATTGGAAGATTTGATTATTTGATATTTAAAATTAAAAATTTCACCACCTTGCACTTAAAGCGGATGGTGGGGGAATGGATGATGGACCTGATCAAGATGCCATGGTTCCATCATCCCAGGCCATCGTGGTCCCTCGTCTACTTAGTCAGAGAAGGTGGTCGACCCAACCTGATAGAAGGATCCTTGTCATCAGACATGGGTTGCTTCGTCCAAGGAGACCTTGTAGACCTAGGGTGAATATTTACCTAAGGGGACAAATTTGAATCTACCTTGGCTAACAGAGGGCTTTGTGCCCTATCAATCATATCCTATTGATTCATATCTCAAGGATTTGAAGTCAATAAGGAGCGTATTGGCTCTGGCCATAACCGGTATTTCATGGTGCCATTTGACGGTAAAACTACTATGTTCAGAGGGCCCCGGATCATAACCGTTTATCCTGTGGTGCCATTTAGTAGTAAAACTATCGCTTAGAGGACACGTATCACGTCCTTACTGGCATGAGATTATTTGAGAATAGATCCTAGTAATATTTTTGACTAGGCATTTGGCTCTTTGTGAGTAGAAGTAGTTTTTAATTTGTTCACCTCGGCAAACTATTATGGTGGGTGGATGGATTTTGTTTTAAGAACTTGATGATTGAATTTCAATTTTTAAATATTTTTGGTTTTTGGGAATTTGGGATTTTTGGATTTTGGATGATTTGTAGGGTTTTGGATATTTAAGTGGAGTTTGGATGGCATTTAAAAAAAATATTTGAATCACCCCTCCAGTTGAGATCTTTGTTCAACATGGCCATCATCAGGGTGTTTGGAAGCATTTTCATTTGTAGTTTGAACCTTGTCAACTCTGTCTAGATGTCAATAGAGGATCAGGTTTCGCAGGCTTTATGTCTTTGTTAGTGAATTCTATTAATTTTAGGCTTTGAATGTCTAATATGAATATATTAAAATAAATATATTGGTCATCACAACTGTATATTTATTTGATGGTTCGAACTCTATCGACTCCTATCAATCCTCATAGAAGGATCGTGTTCGAACTTGGATTCACTTGTCGACCCGCACAGAATCCTTATATGTCATGTGTGTACTAATAACATACTCGCCGGGGCCCATGCGGGTGTTTGAGTTTATACATATTTTAGTGTACCTATGTATATACAAGATACAATACACATGCACGGGTATTTTTCAAATATTTGTAAACGTCTTCTGTCAGCTTGCATGGAGGTTGCGGGTCCGGTGGCGTGGCATAATAGCTTGTGAATTGAGTTGTTTGTTTCTTTGTACAAGTAGACTGTCATGCACTACTTGTGGTTTTATGTAGGTGGATCTTAGTGCACTAACAAATCTTCTATCTTGGATCGTAGGAGCTTGCACTTGTTATATTCTTCATATATTTTATAATAGTCTTTGGTCTTTTTAGTACATTCGCAACTGGTTCATGTAGGTAGGTAGATGTATTCATTTACATGCTGAAATTGACTACAGGATACTGCATTCATCGAAGTCTTTCTGTATCTACCCATAAATGACATGTTATACATACATCCATATTCTTAGGGAGATTGTATGTATTACAGATCTTTTAATACTACTCACAAGCATTTTTATTTGCATTTGAGGTGATTTCTTACCATCTATTTCTTCATATGTGTCAGTTGTTGCCATTTGAGGGAGTACAGTGTATTGGTTTACACTTGAATGACATCAGTTGTGTATGAGCTACAGGTGGTTTGGTTCTTACTTAATATATGTATTCGTATCCGCCTATGATTTTTCGCACTTATAACACTTTAGTTATTGTTATTCTCCAATAGACAACCTCATTCATCAGTCCTAGCAACCAAGTTGATGTGTATCACAACTTCTTTAAGTATATTTAATTGGCGGACCATTGCTTTCTTTACATGTCAACAATCGCATCCATTAATGGCTCCACCTCTTAGTGCCTTCAGACTTATTTACATAAATTTGTAGGCTGACTGATATCAACACCACTGGCTTTATATTATTTAGATGTAAATTAGAAGTCCTAGAGCATTCTCTATAACCAAATTGCCTATTCATATTGCTTGTTCATTTGCATTTGATCATTTCCTTTGATGTATCTTCTTGGAGTTTGATTGTTGTATTCAAGTTATACCCATTACAACTCCCCCAAGCATATTCTGTCAGCAGATCATCATCCCACTTGCATGTTTATTAGTGTCTTCATTCAAATTGAGATGATTATCCTTTTTTTGCCATTGATTGTAAACATGTCATGTTGAAAGTTTCCGACTACTCCACTTGATCACTAACTTGCACTTGATTGCATGATTCTTCATCTTGATTTGTGAGTGAGGCTCTACATTCGTTGTAAGTCTTATATGTGCTTTCTTGCATTTGATTTGGACATATTAACTCACCAAATATGATCTCACTTTAAATATCGTATCGTGTATCACATTTTTAGTTTGATGTCTAGGCTCATTTCAAGTCCAAGTTCTTTGTGTTCAAAGACTTGTTCAAGTTCTTTGAATCCTTGCAAGTTGAGGTTCCACTTGATATTATACAGTTTGAGTTCAAATCAAAATTTGTGCACTTGATTCAAGTTTTGAGTTTATTATGGTTCAAGTTAAATTCATTTTGTTTCGATATCCAAGCTTGCAAGTCTCCTATTATTCTTTTGAGTTCAATCAAGTTCGGGTACAATCTTATGTTCACCCAAAATTTTTGCAGCCTCCCGGCATCTCCCTCATTTAGAGGAAAACTATGAGAAATTGAGTCTTCACACCACGCGCAATAAAGGAATGTATGGTAGGTGTCCTTGGATGAGGATACTATGGCCGTGATCTTTCTTTCCAACACGCGTAATAAAGGCGTGCATGCGGTCTTTGATGGTCCATATTTAAAAAGACAGTTTGCTTTCCCCCCGCTCGGGGGTACTTATGAGTGACCGCGCCTCGCCGTAGGTGACGCACCAATGTCCCATTACACCATGTGTAATTAAGGCGTGCATGGACAGTTTTTCGGTCTGCCACGAACATTGAATTAGGGTTTTTAGGTCATTACTCGCCTCGTCGTAGGTACCGCACAAGGTTCCCATCTCACCATTCAAAATAAAGACGTGTATGGGCGATTTTTTGGTCCGCCGCTAACTCCGACGGCAAGGATCTGAGTTTAGAAATTAATACCTTCACGAGGTTGATGGGGTTAATTTTTTTAAATAATAATTAATTAATTCTAATTAAAAATAACTAATTCTAATTAAATTAAATTTATTGTAACTAATTTATGATTAATAATAATTAATCATAATTAACAAATAATTAACTATAATTAAATCTAACTAACTATAATTAACTATAATTAACTTAAAAAAGATTTGTTGAGCATTTAAATATGCTTAATAGAGAATTAAGTTATCTGTTTTGGAGAATTTGGCCGAGGAAGCATATGATAGGGAGCTACCTTCACACGAAGCGGCTCCTGTTGTTGCTTCCGCTCAAAGTGTCTAACTTCCAAAATGACAGGAGGGAAAGTCATCGAATGAGTGAAATCAAGCAGACAACAAAAGAGCTAGAGAGGTGGAGAGTCGGTTAGGGCACAGGGACAATACGTCTTTTCTTGAAGAGGTAGGGGAAGCTCTCTCTCTCTCTCTCTCTCTCTCTCTCTCTCTCTCTCTCTCTCAATGGTCTTGCAAACATGACGGGGAGAGGTCATGAGGTGGAGAGGTATGTAAGAGGAGCTGGGGTTTAGATGGGTCTTTGATGGGAGATGAGAGGAAGGATAAGGGGAGGGACTTTGAAGGGAGAGTAGAGAGGGGATGGAGGAGCTTAGGAGGAGTTCAGGAAGTAGGCCGAGAAGCAGAGGGGTTCAGTTTCTTTTAAAGGCCTTGGAGAGCAGCGATCGAGGAGCTTCATACGGGAATCCTGCGAGGAGACGCTAACTGTGTCGAATGCACAGGGATTTTGATGGGATTTCTGTCATGTTTTGTGGATCCACCGGTTATGATTTTAATTTTTTTATTCCTTTTGGTATATTTATGGAAATCAACAAATGCTCCAAAAAAAAATATGGTACGCGTCTAGAGCAAACCATGTTTGTTGTATGTTGATTGATCCTATGGGTCTCCATATATTTACTTTGGATGTCACATAAAGGTCTCATTTAGAAGATCTCCAAAAGCTTATTTGAATGTCACGCTGAGGGTTTCATTTAGTGGATCTCTAAATTTTGATTGGATGTCACACTAAGATTTTTCTTTCTCCATAGATCTCTTAGATTTATCAATAGATGGTTGAAATACTGATTTCTTTTGCCCTATGCTTTATGCTGCGGACATTTATGGAGGATTACCTGATTTATCGATAATGATTTGTCAGGAGATTTGTGTTCCATCAGCCCTATGCTTCTTGCTTTGGCGAGCTTGATGAAGGGGTGGATGCCAGTAACCTAAACCTTTTAGGTTCGTATTAGATCGATGGCTGGAAGTCATCAGTCCAAAGCTTTATGCATAATGGACTTGTTGATGATAAAACCCTTTTAGTTCAGCCTTGGGCTTTGTATGAACTTTGGGATAATTTTCTTCAGTCCTTTGCTATGAGCTTTGACGGACTTGTTGAAGAAAAATTCATTCGATCCTCGCTTTATGCTTTCCAGATAAATTGAGGAATTTGTAGGTTTTGGATTCAGTTGATAGTACTGAATGTAGGTAGCATCTTGATCCTTAACTACTTGAGAAGACTTTAATCTAAATCACTTGAGTTCATCAGATCGGGAGAGCTAGGATTTGATAGCTCTTTATCCTCTGGTTGCTGAGATGGGGGTTCTTCTACTACGACCTTTCTTATGGCTTGTTGAAAAGATGGAGCTGCCAGCGATTCAACCATATTTGGGCTTGTTGGATCCGATCTCTTACACCCATTCAAGCTTCAGGCTTGAGCTATAGAAAATGCGCTTTCCAATGCTAATTTCATTAAAGTTGACAAATTTGGAGTTCTCCTTTGTGGTTGAAGATTTGGAGCCTATGAATATTTGGTAGCTGCTCGAGATCCCTCCTTCCCAATGGAACTTTGATTATCCAATCATTTAGGAGAATTTTGTAAACTACGATCACTTGAACTTATCGAGTCAAATTTATCTTCATTCTTCCTACAGTCCCTTCTGACGGGTTGATAAAATGAGGATTCCGCTACTACGGCCTTTCTTATGGCTTGTTGAGTAGACAGAGCTGCCAGCAATCCGATTGTATTTGGGCTTGTTGGATCCAACCTCTTACACCAATTCGAACCTTAAGCTTCAGGATGTCGGAAGACTTCAAGCTTTTTTGGCTCAATTTTGTAGGAGTGTGTAGTCATGTAAGTCTCTTTCTTGACTTTTGAATCATTGTACATTGGAGAAGGTGGTGCCTCTAATTTTTGGAAGATTACCTGCATATACTTTAGAAAAAGAAGCATTGTATTCTTCATCATGAAAGAATTTTTTGTATAAATAATTTTAAATATTTATTTGAGGATCTCAGCACGTAGCACGTTGTCAACCTGAATAAATATTTAAAATGTTCCTGTCTTGCAGGGACATTTCAAAGTAGAATTGATCTGAGATTTTGAGATTTTAAATATTCATTTGGAGATCTCGGCATGTAGCATGATGTCGACCCAAATGAATATTTAAAATGCCCCCTATCTCACATAGGCATTTTGGATAGGCTTATTATCTTTTATATTTTAAATATTTATTCAGGGATCTCGACATACAGTGCGATATTGACCCAAATAAATATTTGAAATGCCCACATTCTCACGGAGAATTTTAAAATATATTCTTGCTATACAAGAGAATTTCAAAATATAGATGTAAGCATACACTGATAACTATACACATAAAGCTTTAATCATCACAAAGTACATTAGATATGAAATTTTCATGCATGATACTTCTTTAAATGTCAGCCGTTGATAGGCGGCATAGGCCTCTGTCTGTTTAGATCGATTAACTGATAAGCTCCTCCTTGGTACACCTTCTTGATGAAGAATGGGCCTTCCCAGTTGGATACGAATTTGCCACCGATTCTTCGGTGTGGGATGATTGGTCTTCTCAGCAGCAGGACTAATTCCCCTTCTTGAAATGTCTGAGGGTGCACCATCTGATCAAAGGATTTTGTCATTCTTTCTGAATACATTTTTAGGTTTTGTTGAGCTTGTAACCTTAGTTCATTAAGTACATCGAGCTCTTCCATTCTGAGGTGGGCATTTTGCTCTTGAGTGAGATCATTCTGAATTGCTACCCGAAGTGATAGTAGTTCAATCTCTAATGGTAATACGGCTTCAACACCAAAAACTAAAGAGTAAGGAGTGGCTTTGATTGGAATTTTGTACGTTGTATGGTATGCCCATAGTGCCTCTGCCGTCTTCGTATGCCACTCTTTTTTGTTTTTGATGATCTTCTTCAACAATTTCACCAACGTCTTATTAAAGGCTTCTACCAAGATGTTTGCCCTTGGATTGTATATGGATGAATACTACCAATTGATTTTGTGCCGATCAACAAAATTATAAATTTTTGTACTTTTGAATGCAGTACTGTTGTCTGAGATTATGCGGCGTGGCACATCAAGTCTGTAGACAATATTATGAGTAAAATAAATTAATATCGTGCTCGGATGTGACCTCTCTAAATAGAGCTACTTCTGCCCACTTAAAAAAGTAGTCTATTGCTGCTAGAATGAAATGGTGTCCTACTGATGACGATGGATCTATTAGCCCGATATTATCAGCACCCTAGCATTCAAATGACCAGGACGCTAGTGTTAGGTGCAGTGGATTCGACGACTGATGAATAACATCACCGTGGATCTGCACTCATGACACTTTTTTGCGTGGTCAATACAATATATGACCATGGTCGGCCAATAGTAATCCATTCTCTTAATTTTAGCAGCTATTTTGGGACCTGACTGATGTGCACCACAAAGTCCTTCGTGGACTTCTATTGCCACTTTATCAGCTTCATTGGTCCCTAGGCGCCTTAGCCTCATTTGTTCAAAAGCTCTTTTGTACAATGTGTTATTTAGAAATACATATCGCAATGCCCTTTGTCGGATTTGTGTAGAAAGAGACTTATCTGTCGGGAGTTTACTTTCTTTAAATTAGTCGATGAAGGGCTGCCTCCAATCATCTCCTTCCACATTGTCCAAGCAATGCCGACAGGATTCTAAAGCTTTACTGGCTTTACGTGTCTTGTCCACAAGATATCCTTCTAGATAATTTTCCATAATGATCTGATGGAGAGGTTGAGGATCAACTAGAAGAATTTCTTACTAATTTGAATGAGGTACTTCTGTCCTCTGGAATTGTAACAAAGCGGGCTCTAAGATCTGATGGTTGTAAACTCTGATGAATAGAAACTTCTCCTCTTTGGAATTTGTCATTTCCTTGGCCAATTTGGATAAGCAATCTTCTTTGGCATTATGTCCTTGAAGAATTTAAACAATTTTAATATTCGGCACCTACTTCAGGAGCTCAAGAGTCCACCGGTGATAATGAGCCAAGTCAACCTTGCAAATCTTATAAATGCCTAAGACTTGATTTATCACTAGTTAAGAGTCACCAAAAGTTTGAAGATTTTGAATTTTGACATCAATTGCGATCTACAATCCAACTATTAGAGCTTCATACTCAGCTTCATTATTGGTCTGAGGTTCAGTCAAACAAAATAAAAATCTTATTATGCCTCCTTTAGGTGGTATGAGAATAAGACCGATACCGGCTCGGGCTCTTATAATATTTAGAGGTCGATCAAGTTTAATTGATGATGCTCCATCAAAGTACATCTCCCAAAATGGTAGCTTTTCATTCTCCTCAACTTGCATGATTTGTTCATCGAAAAAATCATCGTTTAGTGGGAAGTCTATCGGGATAGAATGTGTAGCGAGAAAATCTGTCAAGACTTGTCCTTTCACTACCTTTTATGGCATATATGTGATATCAAATTATAGTAATAGTACTGCCATCTGGTTAGACAACCTGTCAATGCTGGTCTTGTCATCAAGAACTTCAGTGGATCGGTCTTTGATATCAAGGTAATTTTATGGGATAACATGTAGTGGCGGAGTTTTTAAACTGCAAAAATCAGTGCCAGGCAATGCTTTTAAATCGGAGAATACCTCACTTCATCTCCGATCAATCTCCAGCTGATGTAATAGAGTGCATTTTTCTTTCCTTCTTCATTATGCTGGGCCAATAATGCTCTAAGGGACTCTTCTAGCGCTGTCGTATGCAATATAAGAGGCTTCCCCGAAATTGGTGCTGCTAGAATAGGAGGATTTAACAACTATTTTTTGATACTATCAAATATTTCCTGACATTCTTCATCCCATTTGAAGTGGGCATCTTTCTTCATTAGCTTTGAAAATGGTTGGCACCTACCCGATAGATTTGATATGAATCTCCGAATGAAAACTAGTTATCCTTGTAGCGAGCGAAGATGCCGAAGGCTCCTTGGTGGTGGCATCTTCGTGATTGCCTAAATTTTATTAGGGTCAATCTCGATTCCTCGATGATGAACCACATACCCTAAGACTTTTTTAGAGGAGACCCTGAAGGCACATTTGAGGTGGTTCATCTTTAGATCATATCTTCTGATCCTCTCAAATATAATTCTAAGATCTTTTAAGTGATATTTTTGGCCAAAGCTTTTAACAATAAGTTCATCTACATAGCACTCAATTTTGATGTATAAAATCATTAAATATGTGAGTCATTGCCAACTGGTAGGTGGCACCAGCATTCTTCAGGCTAAAGGGCATGACTATATAACAGAAAATGCCAATGGGTATTCTGAATGATGTGTGCTTTTCATCTTCAGGTGCCATTTCGTTTTGATTGTAGCCTGATGATCCATCCATAAATGAGAACATATCATAGTTGGAAGGTTTGTCCACTAGTAATTCTGATATAGGGAGTAAAAAGTCATCTTTTGGCACTCCTTGTTGAGGTCCCGGAAGTTGATACAAATACAAATCTGCCCGTTCTTCTTCTTCTTCTTCAATGGGATGATATTTGCGATACAATCGGCATATTTTTCTTCTCGAATGAACCCCGCTTCAATAAGCTTCTTTATTTCAGTAATAACCTATTCTTCAATCTCCAATCTTATTCTCCTTGGAGCTTGCTTGATAGGTGCTACATTTGGTTTGATGGCTAATCAGTGAATTGCCACATCAGCGGATAAGTCTGACATCTCAGCATATGTCTAGGCAAAGCAATCCCTGAATTTACAAAGAAGTTCTTTTATTTTCTCCACTTGCTATTCGGGTAAAAGATAACTAATGATGGTTGGGCGAGGGTCTTCCCTAGTTCCCAAGTTGACTTCTTTTAGCTCATCCATAATTGATGCCTGTCCACCATCTTCAAGCTCTTCTGGTGCCGGTTCGGCCTCTACAGGTTGATCATCATAATCATCAGCTTCGTATATCTCTTCAGCACCACCATTCTCGGATTAAATTTCCATGCATGTGATTGCTCAACAAGTCTCTTTTAAGATTTTTTTTTTTTGATAAATCCGATACCCTTATATGCATCTATATGACTTCTCAAAAACCCACTATTAGATTCAAGCCATTAGAGAGAGAAACTCCAGTCGTTAGAGAGAGAAACTTTTGAAAATTCAAATTTTGATTTTCCACTTCTGCTCCCTTTTCTCATGGACGGAGGTGGCTGATGGCGGCGAACTGCCACCGGCAAGCTCATCTGATGAAGTTGGAACTTTACGATCAACGAAATTCGAAGTCAAGGAAGTCAGAATCTCCATCTATGGTGGCGAACTCAAAAAATCTTTTTTTGAAGAGGGCTCGGTGAATTTGATTTCATTTCAAAGAATTCAAAATCTACTTTTCAAGCGTCAAGGACCGTTGGTGATTAAGGATGTATCTAAATGTTCTCCTAAGAAAATTCAGCATGTGGAAGACAAAGGTAAGGAAATAGAAGATAGTTTGAATTCGGTTACTCCTAATAATTTTTCATCTACAGTTTTTGGCCTCTGATAACAATGCATCAACTTCTGGAATGAAATTATTTGTCAGTCATTTCGGGAATTCGAATGCAATCCCTGAACTCTATCGTAGCGCGATAATTGAGATTTCCCATAATTTGTTTCACAATAATATCAATTCAGAACATGAATTAAGAATGGAAAATACTGTAGACAAGCTGCCTGAGGAAATGCGGAAGAACACTATCAGCTTGGGTAATACGAATCCTTAGAGCAATAAACCGTACATTATGCTGGATTTCAAAGAGGAAGATGTGAATTACTCTGAAGATGGAATTGCTATCAGGATGCATGAAGAAATAGAAAAATAGAATTTAGAAAAATTAGCCAAATCTTTGGTTATTAAAGTCTTCGGGAAAGTCTTACCTTCCCATTTGGTGGCTTGGGAGTTAAGGAAAAAGTGGACTCTATTTGGGAAATTTCATTTTACTACACTAGGAGGTGAATGGTTCTTATGTTCTTTCTCATCAGAAGAAATGTTAGATGCAGTCCATTCAGGTGGCCCGTGGTTTGTAAACGGACATATAATAGGTATGGAGAAATGGACTCCGGAGTTTAATACATCATCTGTTAAAGGTTTATCATCACCAATATGGATTAGAATGCCACATCTACCATTACAATGTTGGGATGAGAAGAATGTGGCTTGCATTGCTTCAAATATTGGAAAACCACTCATGTTGGATGGTAACATGTTCCATTGGGGAAGAAGAGAATTCACAAGAGTTTGTGTAAGAATTAATCTTCATCAATCTCTTCCATTAGGAGATTGGGAGGATAGCATGTCTGGAAGATTCTTCCAAAAGGTGGAGTACGAGAAGGTGTCAAACTTCTGCTTTGGTTGTGGAAAAATTGGTCATGTCAATAAGGAACGTGGAAAAAAAAACTAATAATCTTGAGGTGGTAAAGAATGGTGAAGAAATTGTCAGAGAAAAAGTTCGGGAAGCATACAAGAAGGACCAATGGATCCTTCTTATGGTCCATGGATCATAGTCAACAACAAAAGAAGAAGGAGCAACAATGTAAGGAACAAGGAGCTTAAAGCAAACTCATTCAGATATGTTAAAAAATCTGAGATTCCAGAATCTAGAGGGACTATAGTTCTGAAGGTGGTACCTGAAAAAACAAATGGAAGTTTGAATCAAGAAGAACTAATAAATGTTTATGTTGAAGCTAATAATCTGGAGGAAGGAGAATTCTTACCAAAACAAATTTTGAATCCTAATCCGAATGTGGTTGAGGATGGGAATTGCAGGCCAGAGCTTTCTGTACCGGCTCTGGATAATCACTTGGTTATGGAAGAGCCTTATAGCACAGTTGGGAAGGGTTGCCTGTGAACTCAAGTAAGTCCAAATGGATTACTTGCGAACTCAGGAAGTCCCTATCAGATTTCAGCAGGTTCTAACAGCAAAAATCAGTCAAGAGTTATTATAGATAAAAAGAATTTGAAGGAAGAAGGTTCACCATCTCTGATTAAGGGAAATAAGTTCTCAATCCTACGAAGTAGTATTACTGTAGATAATGAAGTTGATATCCTACCAGATAAGTCGAAGAAAGCTGATGATGAGTTACAGCAGAAGGAAAATGGATCCGTAACAGACATTATTACAGAAGTTAACTTGGAGAAGGCAAAAGATTGTGAGATGATTGAAGAAGTGCCTAAGTTCAAATTGGCAAAAGAATTAAGATCCTTAGGACCTATAAAGGACAAAACCCGTGGAAGACTTGGAGATGGAGGAAGCAAGACGAAGATTGGGGGCTACTCCCCAATTATATTTTAATGGATTCCATAGCATTTTGAAACTATAGAGGGGCTAAGAAAAAGGAAGCCTCTCTATATATGAAGGAGTTCATAAAAGACTTTAAGGTCTTTTTTGTGGGTTTAGTCGAAACTAAAAACAGCTCTTTGGATAAATCTGAGTTTGAAAAGATCATGGGTCCTAATTGGGATTTCTTTATTTTTCCATCGGAGGGTTTATCTGGTGGTATTATGATTCTTTGGAGGAATGATATTGCTTCCTTCAGTGTTAGAGACTACAGATCAATGTGTTATTGGAAATCTTAAAGTCTTTAACAAAGGAAGTTGGATGATAGCTATAGTTTATGGGAACAAGGAGGCCAACAAGAGAAGATTGTTATGGAATTCCATCCAAGAGCATTCACAAAGGAAAATTACAGCAGTTATTGGAGGGGATTTCAATTGCATTCTATCACAAGAAGAAAAAAGAGGAGGTAAGAGGTTTTTCTTCTCTCAAGGTTCCTTAGAAATACTCAAATTTATGAATGATAATGATTATCATGAGATTGGGACGATTGGTCCAAAATATACTTGGTGCAATAATAAGGTAGGAAGTGGAAGAATTCTTGAACGCCTAGACAGATGACTGTTGAATTCAGAGGCTCTACAAAAGATCCAAATTGCAGTGGTGAGACACTTAGCAAGGGTGGCTTCGGACCATTATCCCATTGTGTTGAAATTATTTGATGAAAATAAAAAATTGGTAAGATCCTTGAGATTTGAAGATGTTTGGCTTTCCTTCAAAACTACAGAACACATCATTTCTAAAATCTGGAAGAGGAACCTTATTGGAGTTTATATGGAGGTACTCAACAAGAAGTGCAAAAGAACCTTAAATGAGCTATTTTATTGGAGTAAAAATAAACTTAAAGACTTTTCTAGTGAAAAAACTAGATTAAAGTCCGAAATTTTATTACTCCAAGAAGAAGAGGCTAATTATGGATGGCTGGATGATGGGAAACTATGGACTCTTAGAGCTAAAGTGAAAGAGCTCAATAATATCCTCAACTGCTTGAACACTTGGTGGAAACAAAGAGCAAAAGTTAAATGGATAATGGAAGGAGATTCAAATACCAAATATTTTCAAGCCTTTGCCAATGCTAGAAGAAATGAAAATTGGATTTCTCAAGTAAGGATTCTTGAAGGGCAAATCATCGAAGATCAAAGGGAAGTGGAGGAAGTCTTTCTCAAATTCTTTCAAGAGAAATGGAAGGAAAGGAAGTGCAGTTTAGAGAATTGGCCGATTCCATGGAAGGTATTGAATGAGGATGACAAAACTTGGTTGAAGAAGGATCTTATAGCAATTGAAATCAAGGAGGCAGTTATGAAGCTAGGGAATAATAAAGCTCCTGGATGTGATGGACTAACTCACTCCCCCTTCAAGAAATTTTGGGAGATTATAGGTAATGATGTTTGCAAAGTAGTGAGTTTCTTTTTCTCTACAGGTAAAATGAGTGAAGAATGGAAGGATACTTTGGTAGTGCTCATTACAAAGTCCACCAATCCATTAACTCTTGCATATTATAAACCAATTAGCTTGTGTAACTCAATATACAAGATTGTGTCAAAAATAATCTTAAATAGATTGGTTTCAGTTATACCCAAGATCATTTCTGAAGAGAAAGTGGCGTTTGTGAAGAACAGATCTATCTCCGAACACCATTTATTAGCTCGAGAGGTTTTCCATAAAATAAGGCTTTCTAAAGCTAGCAATGGATACATGGTTATCAAATTGGATATGGAGCAAGCATACGATAGTATGTGTTGGTATACCTTGAAGAATATGTTGCTAGATTTGGGATTTCCAGACAAATTGATGGAGCTGATTATGGAATGCATTTCCATTCTTAGATATTCAATATTAATCAATAGGACAAGATCTAAATGGATTGAAGGAAAATGTGGGTTTCGTCAAGGATGCCCACTCTCTCCATTTTTATTCATCATTTGCTCCCAACTACTATCCAATAACTTCTACTGCAGGGGAAAAAATCTGGGGATCAGCATTTGTTCGAATGCCACAAAGATTTCTCATATGTTATACGCAAATGATGTTTTATTATTTTCTGATGCTAGATTGAATAATGTGAAGAAGCTTAAAGGCATTATGGAGCAATACTAAAAATGGATGGGACGGAATATAAATAAGCATAAGTCATATGTGATTTTTGGTAACTCGGTGACAAGGAGAAGGAAGGACCAGATTGTCAAATTGTTAGACTTCAAACAGGTAGAAGAATTGGAATATCTGGGTATTAAGATTGCTCTAAGACGTTTAAGGAAGAGTGATTTCCAAGGGCTGTTAGACAAAACTTTGAAGCGTATTAATGAATGGGGAAATAGACGTATTGGCTGGCAGGTTATGTCTAGTAAATTCAGTCATCCTTGCTCTACCGATTTTTCTGATTTCTAACTCCCTTGTTCCTATGAAAATTCTTTATGAGTTAGAAAGACATAGTAGAGAATTATCTGGAGTAAAATGGATAAAATCAAAGGTTTACACTTTGTAGCTTGGGAATTATTATTTACTCCTAAACATTATGGAGGATGGGGTATTCAATCGGTCACTTCAAGAATTGGATCTCTCAGAGCAAAGTATGCTTGGAATCTCTTAGAGAAACCAAATTCATTATTAAATAGAAATCTCCTAACAAAATATGGAGATGTGTGGTGGAACAAGGAAGATGTCAAAAGAGGATCCAATGCTTGGAAAATTATCATAAGCGGATGGAAGGAACTAAAACATTCTGTTAGATGGAAAGTGGTGAATGGTTCCGGCATTAATGTTTTACAGGATACGTGGATCCTAGACAAAGCCTTCTTAAATGGCCTACCTTTGTAGGTTGTATTGATGAGGATATCTCTGCTTTAGACTATTTCATAGAAGACGACAAATGGAATGCAGCCAAACTAAGACAATACTCAGGGAGGGAGCTACAGAAAATCATCCAAGAGGTGCAGATTTACAATAATACATTCGCAGACCGTATTTATTTGAAAAGACAGATGTCTGGTAAGACTCTATCTGCCTTAATTACTGAAGAAAAGAATAGTAATAATTCAGTGATTGAATCATTTTGTTGGATTTTTAAATTAAAAATTAATGCTCGAGTTGAGATTTTTCTATGGAGAATTTGCAATGATGCCATACCTACATAATCTTTTCTTTTTAGAAGGAAGCTTTCCCATAATAGTTTATGTCCTGTGGGGTGTGGGGAGATTGAAGATCTTGATCAAATCACCTCAAATTGTTCATTTCTTAAAGAGGCGAATAATGTTCTACAAGGATGGGGCTTTACGATGCCTACTTTCAATTACTGGAATGAGTTCAAAGCCGGTATCAGGAATTTAATTGAGAAGGAGATCATGACAGCTACAATTTATGTTTTGATTATTTGGATGGATTGGAACAATAGATGCAAGGTTAAGCATGGAAAAACTGGCAATAACAAGTTTATGATTGCTTCTTCAGTTTTAAGCTTCCTGAGCACGGTAAAACAGGATATCTTCCACTCAGAACACTGGGATGCTTATCATTCTTTTGGACTGCTTTCAAATTATTGGCATTCTCCTCCACCTGAGTGGCCTAAAATTAACCTTGATGCAACGGTTAAAGATAACTATTTGGCTGGGATTGGAGGGGTGATAAGAGATGATAAAGGTAGATTTATATTTTCTTTTGGAAGGAAGAAGATGCATTGGGATAGTGCACTAATGGAGCTTTTGGCATTCAAAGATTTGGAAGATATTAATCAAGCATGGAAAAGAGACATCAAATGCATCATTTTGGAAGGAGACAATAATAATGTTCTCCAATATCTTCACAAATTGTACAGTAAACAGAAGACCTTTATGGAGAACTATTCCGGTGGTGAAGGTACATCTTTTTTTTCCAAGTTCAATAATGTCATCTTTAATCATGTAAATCAAAATTATAATAAGTTAGAGAATCATTGTGCTAACTTAGCTATAGCTTTTTATTTTAACCTAGGTAACCTCGTAGGAAGCAACTCTTTGGAGTCGAGGAGCATGTAATCCCTGTCATGATTCTCTTCTTCATGTATTCATGTAGAATATAGTATATTCTCTAGCACAGTACCATTTTTAAGGGGAGGCAGATAGAGGGTGGCGAGTTTTTAAACTTTATGTACCTCATGCGAAATGATTTCTTTGAAGTGTTGCAAGAGAACACATGTGACTACGAATACGCTATCTAAAATTGATAGGCTGTCTATTCTTCTAAAGAACATATTCTGCACCGTATTCATATAGATGGAGTCATAATCATAATCATCATTTAAAAATTCAACCTCCCTACTCTATTCATCTGTGGACGGGCATACTGTCCTGAATTATGTTGGGGTAATATCATCTTCATCCGTATCACTCCCAAGATGAGGCACATATTTCTTTTCTTTAGGAATGGTTGGCGCCTTGGAAAGAGTCGATGTTACCTTCTTTCCCCCCACCTGCTTCTTCTCACCTTCCCATTCAGGTCGCTTTGTAGTCTTTGAGTTTGATGCTCTAGCCTCGAGAGAACTCAAAGACTTTTGCTTCTTTGGCATGAAGTACCGTGCATCTTCATAAACTGTTGCTTCATGAACTGTGAAGGGTTGGATGTCACTAGAGATCCTAAATTCTTCTCCATCCCTGAGATATTTCATGCACTAGTGTTATGTTGATGGAATAATAACATATTCATGCAACCAGGGGCGACCTTGTAGTGCCTTGAATAAAGTATCTGTATCAATCACATGAAATTTAACTTCTGTATGGAGTTCTCCAAATACAAGAGGGAGCATAAATGATCCAAGTGTTTTTTTTCCTTTTCGTTGAAATCATACACCATCAACTTATCTGGTTCGAGGTGTTCAACATCAAGGCAGAGGGATCTCAGTGCTTTCAAGCTTATCAAATTTATGGAGGATCCACGATCAATCAGGATTTGACTGATGATCAGTTTATCACTCTCTATAGTAACATACAGATGATGATTATGGTTTGTAGTACAAAGCATCACGTCTTCTTCGGATAAGGTGATGAATGGCTCATTACGAGCTTGTAAAACCTCAGTCCAATTACGCTCAGCAAAATACGCCTTGTATCTTTCGGGATCTTTAATAGCCTGAATCAAACTCCTCCAAAGGTCTTTAGACATTACAAACACATCGTATATGCTGAGTTGTGGAGGTATCTTCCTTAAATGTGATAAGATATTATAATCTATCCCCTTGGCTGAACTGTTCTTTTTCTTAGGATCTTCAGGAATAATATCATCAGTGATGACTATTTCTTTTTCCTTGTCTTTGTTGGAGATCCATTTCTTCGATGGAGGTGGTAGTATCTTACCACTTCTCAACTGTACTTGAGCAATCTCCTCCGGTTTAGAGTCATTTAATGAAGTATTTTCTTTAGAATTAGCCATTATTGTGTCTAAGGATTCATCTGTTGATTCAGAGTCACCACCCAGGTTTACTTGTCCCATCCGAGAAGCTATGCTAGGGTCTGATTCGTCTTTCTCTGAAAAATTTAAGTCCTCCAAACTGTAATTCATTTGCAACACCATCTTACAGGATTTAGATGGTACTTCTATAGTGTATTCTTCTTTTATCAGTGTATTAATCACCAATGAGATAACCCGACATACTTCTGTTGGAAGAGAATTCCCATCGTCTTCTTCGGTTTCATCTATTTTAAGCTCTGCCATGAAGTCAGCGAGCTTGATAGGTCGCCTCATAGTCTGATAATTTTCATTCAAACTGTCAATAACCCTTTGAGTTGCTATCATTTCTCCATGGGCTTCTTCAGCTTGGTTTTCTTCTCAGATAATTTCACCCTTCCAGACTTTGAAGTGGTAGCTTGATTGGAAAATTATTTAGAAGTAGAAGCTTGTGTCATAGGCAGAGCTTTCAAATTTAATACTGGCACCGTAGGAGATTTTCACTTCACCCCTTGAACTCCTTTGAGTTGTTTCAACATTTTCACAGTCTTCTTCGAGACCGCAGTCTTCCATTGCTCTTCTTGAATTAGCTTCCTTTCTTTTCTTCTTTCTTCAACCAAGGGTATGTAGGAAGTTGTAACTATCCGATTTGATTCTTTTCTAGGATGAGATAGTACATTGTTAGACAATGTGAGTTCCCCTTTTTGATATTTTCTTTCAAGCCAATCCTTGAAGATGTAGCAATCTTCAATAAGATGGCTGAGCACCCGATGATATGGGTAATAATTTGGGTCACCAGTGTGCTTCGACTCATCGGGCCTCTTGAATTCAGGTAGTTCTAAACCCGATTTTAACACTTGTCAAAATAATTTGACGATACTCCCTCTTGAATGAATATTCTTTATTCATTTTATCTTTGAGGGATTGGAACGTTCTATCACCAGTTCCTATTGCCTGCCACAGACGTTCTTCTCCACCCTGATAAGTTTGCGGCTTATCGTTGCCCCCGATTATCAGCTTTGGTTGGGGGTGAGGGTTGTAGGCCTGCTTGGGCTTTTCTTCATATTGTATTAATTTCTTTCCCTTATCTATGGTGTAAATCACCTGCCTTTTCTCTATCAGCTCTAGAGAAGAATGTAGAGTCGGCCTCACCCCTTTTAGCACCCGGGGCCTTAGCCTTCTTGGGCTTATCAGAGTGATCTTTTGATCTGTACAAGTTTAGTTTCTCAAACTTGGCCACTTTGTCTAGCAAGTCATGAGATGTGTTGATTGTAGCCATGCATAAGAAGGGTTGCATCTTGTCATCAATGTTGCCCATTAACAACTGTACGGCATGCTCTTCTTCAAGCTGCTGCTCAGATTTCATACTTAAGTTGTGACAACGAGTGATATATTTTGCCACCGATTCTTCTCTTTTTCTCTTTTCCAGAGCGAGGTCAGCGATCGTTATTATTGAGTCTAGTGAATAGGTTGTTAGACCTAAGTTAATGTCCCAAGGCTACCAAGAGGGGGGGGGGGTGAATTGGTATTTTTAAAAATGAACCCTCTTTGAAAAAGTGTTGAACCGAAATGAAAAATTTTTATAGACGAACCCAGATGGGAGAAGAAATCCCATCCAAGGAATGGGGAGAAAAATTGGGAGTCCATTTGTCTAATCCAATGACAAATCCTCCCACATACCATGGAACTCCAATGAGAACTTCCTCTATTGCATCCTGAGATTGAAAGGAGTAAAGGAACCAATCTAAACCAAGAGTAGTAATATGGAATCCTCCAAATTTATCCCACTGCCTCCTTAATTCAAAAGCACAGTTGGGAAATGACAAGTTTTTGCAAAGGATCTTTACTACCAATGAATTCCTAAGAACATGAACATTAGATTTTTCTTTTTCCAAGTCAAGTTTAATCACCTTAACATCCTTATTTCCTTCATGAGAAAAAGATGAATTAATTTTAATGTGTGGTTTCTTAATCCACACATTAGAATTACTCAAATTTTGATTGAAGCTACCCGAGGATGAAGCCTCCAAATCATTGGCTCTAGGAATCAAAACCGGCAAAGACGAACAAGGCTTACTTGTCATAGCATTTAAAACTTCTTTTCCTTTACCACTCACCACCAACGGTTTCTTCTTAGAAATCAATCCTCCCTCTTTAATCACTAGAGGAGAGTTGAAAAAACTTGAAAAGCTGTGATTGTATGTAAAACTACCTTTTGAATCCAACAAAGTTGGACGCGCGGTAGAAACTAGGGAGTTGGTGTTCCGGTCATCGAAGGATGACCGGCCACCATTCTCCATTTACAATGAATGTAGCCTTCTCTTCACTTCCAAAGCCGAAAACCCTCTTCCAAAATATTCCTCAATTCGTGGAGCTTCTCTCTCTTCAGGTATAGCATGCCCAGCAAAAACTCTATCGGACTATATTACTTAAAAGCCTTGAAACGAACCTGTTTGTATATGTGTACGAAATGTTTTCATACAAGCTTATCATCCCGTACGAACCAAGTTTGTCCAGTACGAACGATTATAACAAGGTTGGTTCCAAAAACTGCAAAATGAATATAGAAAAACCGTCCTAAGTCGGTTATATCGTCTGGACGAAAATATGTTCGTCAGGATGAAAATCTTACAGAGACCAAATTGTCCCTGACGATAATTAATTTCGTATGGACGAAATTCTTACAGAGACCAAATCGTCCCTGACGATAATTATTTTCGTCTGGATGAAATTCTTACAGAGAGAAATTCATCCCGGACGATTTTTAAATTCTTCCCGGACGAATAGGACTTAGAAAATTTTTCTAGCCAGTTCCTATTCGTTCCATGTGATCTTAATAGGAGAAAACTGTCTGATCATCCTGTACGAACTGATATCGTCCCGTACGATCAGTATAAATTTTATATGATCTCCTTATGTGTGTGTGTGTATATTTTTATTCACTCAATTACAATCACTCCCTCTCAATTAAAATGATAATTTTAGGCTTCAAAAACTAAAAGTATTTCCTGCTGAATTTGATTTGAAGACTTCTTGTTTGAGAGTTTGATTCACCTGAAATGTTAATACACACAAGAGCAAATACAAATCTTTTAAAATTTTTAGGAGATAACTACACATCTGAACAATAATATTTGGAATCATCAAAACTATACAAGTTGCAAAAATGTAAAACATGCAAATAACAACTATCTTAACAGTTATGTTCTCCGTTGCACTAACAAAACTCTTTACAAACATAGTTTCCAATTATATGAAAGTTTTTTCAGAATCATTTGGCAATTCTACATACCATTCAAAAGCAGTTGTTATTAAACTACTAATAAATTGTCAGAAGAGTGGTGCATTATTTCCCCTTGTATTCCCACAGGTGGCTTTAAACTATGCTAGATGTTGTATGGCATTGTTATTTCCATTGAAAGTATTGAACTTTGGCACAGAATATCCTTTCAAATAAGGCACTTGGTCGTTTTCAGCAGGATACAGACAACCTTTGCCCACCAACTTTTTTTCTTGGTCAACAACTATGATAGCTCTGATATTTTCTGTGATGATTCCTTCCAACTATGCAGTAGTCACTGGTTCCGAATTACTTTCAACATTTTGCGGGGTGGGCTGGCGGACGGCATTATGAGCCTTATGAACACCTTCAGGAATACCTCGTACTCTCGAGACCTGAGGCATTTGGAAGTTTGGAGGATCGGTAGGAGGATTAGCCATTGTACCAACAGTGACAGTTCTCTGTATCATATGCATTGCCCCCATTTAAGCTATCATCTCAGTCATCTTTTTATTTAACTAAGAGATTTTGTTATCTTTGGCTCTCATTTTTTGCCTCACATGCCTTCTCATGTCAGTGAGTGTAGCATTTTCATCATCAAGGGAATTCTCCTCTACTTCCTCCACTTCCTCTTCCTCTTGGGAATGGTGACTTCTGCTACTGGCAGACCCATCTCTGCGGCGATGCCGGTATACCTATCTAGGTGGCAATTGCTAATGA
This sequence comes from Dendrobium catenatum, assembly GCF_001605985.2. NCBI lineage: Eukaryota > Viridiplantae > Streptophyta > Magnoliopsida > Asparagales > Orchidaceae > Dendrobium > Dendrobium catenatum. The sequence goes on from NW_021318846.1 coordinate 879,322, forward strand.
TTATCATCTTCATTTTCATCATAATCAGCGCCATCATAAATGTCTATATGTGTCACCATATGGATAACTTCAATATCTAGAGTGTTATTTATTTCTTGTATTTCTTCTTTTAAATTTTCTTCCATGTATTCTTCTATATTTTCTTTCATATTTTTTTCAGTGTTTTCTTTCATATTTTCTTTCCCTTCAAGGTATTCTTCTTCCTCGATGTTGTCTCCCCCTTTCATAGTTCCTTCTTCTTCTAGTACTCGGATCTCCGAGCAGCGACACCACTGAATTTTTTATTCTTGGTTAGGTAAGGGGATTTCTTCGACCAGTGGGTTGTAGTCAAAGTTAGTCTCTTTCTTTGGAGGGGATGGAGGGCAACGGGATCCCCTGGAGGATTCTCCAAGGTTTCTACCATCTGGAGGGGTGTCATTATGGGTCCTTTTTTAGGACCATTTCTGACATTCTTTGTAGATAGTGACGGATCTCTAAGAAGCCATACCATATGTCACACCCAGATCAGTTCTTCTTTCTTTTTTATCTTCTCTGTGAGGCTTTGGCCTCCAGATTTCTTTTCCTTTTTGTCGGGACCTTTCGGCAGTGGATTCCTGAATATATGGTTCAGGTGTTACGCCCCGATATTCTCCATATACTTTCTTTCTCTTCTTTCCACAATAACAGATAAAATCTTCCTCGGTGGGGTTCTTCTATCTTCAGTCATAAAGGGTTGCTGGTATCTTCTCTTCTTTAGCCCTTTCTCCTTTACTATCTTCAGGACTCCATACACCTGAGCTGAAAGAGTCTCGGGCTCTTTCTTCCTTGGAGGGATTGGGGATTTGAGCCTTTGCTCCTAAAAAGATTGTTTTATCTCTCTAGTAGAGCTATTTATATTTACCCATTTTAAATCAAAAAACTTTTTTCGGGTAGGAGCGTTAGCTATAGGCTCCTGAATAGGCAGGTTTGACGAGTGAACATGCACCAGTTGATGTTGGGCTTAAAGTTCATCATTCATTCTTCTTATCTGCCTCTTTGTAGGCCTTCCTCCAGATGAGGAGACTTCAACATCGTACTTTTTAGGTGCAGATAACCCAGTTGACAGAGCAGTGGTGTTGGTAGTCACCATTGAGACTCTTTCACCATTTACAATTCTTCTGGTGGCTGGGATTTTAGGCTGCGACAGCCTCTCAAACACATAAATCCTCCTATGACGATTTTCGATAGTAGGTCATTGTGTTGGCAGATGCGCATGACTGGTAGGAACTTCAGTAGTTCTTGTAATAATAACAGGAAAGTCAATGCTACCAAACTAGATCGTAGCTCCAGCATTTCCAATTTTCGATAACAGCATTTGCTAGCTGAATCCTGACTTCTCATCCCAGTTGGATAGTCATCAAGGTGTTCTATAGATACATCTTCATAAATGAAAGGTAATAGTTAGTAATCAGAATCTGATACATCACCCTACACTTCCAAAATACTGAGACTTGCACATAACAAATAAATACAAATAGACAAAAATTATTAGCATAAGCAAATAGTAAAAATAAATTTAAAACTCTATTGAATGCCAAATGAATTTGTTGAATGATCAATTAGAAAATTCAGAGTTTTGAATCATTAAACGATCATTTTGAAAGACTCAAAATTTTGAGTATGAGTTAAAATATTTGCTACTATAACACTGAGATGATTAGCCAAAGATGGAAAGAGAAACCATTCCCCAACAGAGTCGCCAGAAATTTGTGGGCTCCAAAAATTTGGCCCCGGCCGATGCCCGCATTGATTATGCTTTTTCTTTGGCGAGGGGAGTTTTAACGGACTAAGTTCCAAGCTAAATTTTGGAAGGCAGATGGGTTTGTAGATAAGACACTACCCAGAGTTTTCACCCTCATTTTGCGAGGACTTTATAATCTGAGTTCTTGTTTCCTATAGTCGCAAGCCTCTATAGTTAATTACCCCTCCCGATAATGAGAGGGAACTTTCGATTAAGACTAGTCGTCAACCATATACATAAAAATATGTGTTATCTAGCATATAATAACAACATTGGGTATTGAGATTTGAGGTGTTTAGAGGTTTGGAAATTTGGGAATTTGAAGGATTGGAAGATTTGGAGATTTGATATTTAAATTTGGAAATTCTACCACCTTGTAGAATGGTGGGGAAATGGATGATGGACCCAATCAAGATCCCATGGTTTAGTCATCCCTGGCCATCATGGTCCCTGGTCTACTTAGTCAGAGGAGCTAATCGACCCAACCTGACAGAAGGATCCTTGTCAACTGCCATTGGTTGCTTCGTCCAAGGGGACCTTGTAGACTTGGGTTGAATGTTTGTCTAAGGGGACAAATTTGAATCCACCTTAGCTAATAGAGAGCTTTGTGTCCTATCGATCATATTATATTGATTCATATATTAAGGATTTGATGCCACTAAAGAGCTTATTAGCTCTAGCCATAACCAATATTTTATGATGCCATTTGGCGGTAAAATCACTCGGTTCAGAGGCCCCCGGGTCATAACCATTTATCCTACGTTGTCATTTGGCAGCAAAACTATCAGTTAGAGGACACGTACCACATCCTTACTAGCAGGAGATTATTTGAGAATGGATTCTATTGATATTATTGACTAGGCATTTGGCTCTTTGTGAGCAGAAGTAGTTTTTTATTTGTCCACCTCGACAAGCTGTTACGGAGGGTGGATGGATTTTGTTTTAAGCACTTGATGATTGAATTTCAATTTTTAAATATTTTTGGGTTTTGGGAATTTAGGATTTTTGGATTTTGGATGATCTCTAGGGTTTTGAATATTTGAGTGGAGTTTGGATGGCATTTTAAATTTTTTTTTGAGTCTCCCCTCCAGTTGAGATCTTCGTTTAGCACGGCCATCATCGGGGTGTTTGGGGGCATTTCCATTTGTAGTTTAAACCTTGTAGACTCTTTCTATATGACGATAGAGGATTAGATTTCTCAGGATTTTTGCCTTTGTTAGTGAATTCTATTGATTTTAGACTTTGAAGACCTAATATGAATGTATTAAAATAAATATAACGGTCACCACAACTGTATATTTATTTAATGGTTCGATCCCTGTCAACTCTTATTGATCCGTATAGAAGGATCGGGTTCGAACAAGGATTCACTTGTCGACCTACAAAATATCCCAAAATGTCACGTGTGTACTAATAACATGCTCATCGGGGCCCATACGGGTGGTTGAGTTTATACCCCCTTTTAGTGTACTTATGTGTATACAAGCTATAGTGCACGTGCAAGGGTATTTTCAAATATTTGTAAATGCTTTCTGCCAGCTTGCATGGATGTTGCGGGCCTGGTGGCATAGCATAACTGCTTGTGAATTGAGTTATTTGTTGCTTTGCCAGGTAAACTGTCATGCACTACCTGTGGTTTTATATAGGTGGATCGTAGTGCACTATCTTATCTCCTACCTTGGATCGTAGGAGCTTACACTTGTCGTATTATTTAGATATTTTATGGTAGTCTTTGGCCTTTTCAGTACATTCGCCACTGGTCCATGTCGGTAGGTAGATGTATTCATTTACATGCTAAAATTGACTACAAGAAACTGCATTCACTGAAGTCTTTCTGTATCTACCCATAAGTGGCATGTTATACATACATCCGTATTCTTAGGGAGATTATATGTATTGCAGATCTTTTAATACTACTCACAAGCATTTGTAATTGCATTTTATGTGATTTCTTACCATCCATTTCTTGATATGTGTCGGTTGTTTTCATTGAGTGAGTCTAGTGTATTTGTTTACACTTGAATGACATTAGTTGTGTATGAGCTACAGGTGGTTTGGTTCTTGCTTATAAATAATATATGTATTCGTATCTGCGTGTGATGTTTCGCACTTACAACACTTCAGTTATTGTTATTCTCCATTAGACAACCTCTGTCATCAGTGCTAGCAGCAAGTTGATTTGCATCACAACTTCTTTAAGTATATTTTGTTGGCGAACCATTGCTTTCTTTGCATGTCAACAATCGCATCCATTAATGGCTCCACCTCTTAGTGCCTTCAGACTTATTTGTATGCTGGCTGATATCAACACCACCGGCTTTTCATTGTTTCTGTGTAAATTAGAAGTCCTAGAGCATTCTCTATGATCAATTTGCCTGTTCATATTGCTTGTTCATATGCATTTGATTATTTCCTTTGATGTATCTTCTTGGAGTTTGATTGTTATATTCAAGTTATACCCATTACAACTCCCCCAAGCATATTCTGTTAGCAGATCATCATCCCACTTGCATGTTTATTAGTGTCTTCATTCAAATTGAGATGATTATCCTTCATTTTCCATTGATTGTAAACATGTCATGTTGAAAGTTTACGACTACTCCACTTGATCACTAACTTGCACTTGATTGCATGATTCTTCATCATGATTTGTGAGTGAGGCACTACATTCATTTCAAGTCTTGTATGTGCTTTCTTGCATTTGATTTGGACATATTAACTCACCAAATATGATCTCACTTTAAATATCATATAGTGTATCAAATTTTTAGTTTGATGTCTAGGCTCATTTCAAGTCCAAGTTCTTTGTGTTCAAAGATTTGTTCAAGTTCTCTGAACCCTTGCAAGTTGAGGTTCCACTTGATATTATACAGTTTGAGTTCAAATCAAATTTTGTTCACTTGATTCAAGTTTTGAGTTTATTATAGTTTAAGTTAAATTCATTTTGTTGCCATATCCAAGCTTGTAAGTCTCCTACTGTTCTTTTGAGTTCAGTCAAGTCCAAGTACAGTCTGGTGTTCAAAAAAAATTTTGGTAGCCTCCCGACGTCTCCCCCTTTTAGGGGAAAACTTTAAGAAACTGAGCCTTCCTACCACGCACAATAAAGGCGTGTATGGTTGGTGTCCTTAGACGAGGACACTGCGGTCGTGATCTTTCTTCCCACCACGCGCAATAAAGGCGTACATGGGGTCTTTGACGGAACATGTTTAAAAAGATAGTTTGCTTTCCCCCCGCTCATGTGTACTTATGAGTGACCCCACCTCACCGTAGGTGCCACACCGGGGTCCCATCCAACCACATGCAATAAAGGCATGCATGGGCGGTTTTTTGGTCTGCCACGAACATTGAAGTATGGTTTTTAGGTGATTACCCACCTCATCGTAGGCGCCGCACCGGGGTCCCATCCCACCACAGGCAATAAAGGCGTGTATGGGCAGTTTTCTGGTCCACCGCTAACTCTGAGGGTGACAATCTGAGTTTAGATAATTAATACCTTTGCGAGGTTGATGGTGTTGGCTCAAGGGAAGGAAAGGGCATTTTTTATTAATTATAATTAAAATAATTAGTTATACTTAATTATAGTTAATTATTATTATTATTAAGAATATTATAATATAATTTAATTAATTATAATTAATATATATTTAATTAGTAATTAATCATAATTTAAAAATAATAATAATAATCATAATTGAACTTAATCAATTATGCTTAATCAATTTTTTAAAATAATAATTAATTAATTCTAATAAAAAATCACTAATTATAAATAAATTAAATTTATTATAGCTAATTTATGATTAATAATAATTAATTAGATTTAACAAATAATTATATATAATTAAATCTAATTAACTTAAAAAAAATTATGCAACATTTAAATATGCTTAACAGTGAATTAAGTTATCTGTTTTGGAGGATTTGGCCGAGGAAGCATATGATAGGAAGCTACCTTCACAGGAAGCGGCTCCTGTTGTTACTTCCTCTCAAAGTGTCTAACTTCCAAAATGATAGAAGGGAAAGTCATCAAATGAGTGAAATTGAGCGGACAATAAAAGAGCCAGAGAAGTGGGGAGTAGGCTAGGGCACGGGCACAACATATCTTGGCTTAAACAGGTAGGGGAATCTCTCTCTCTCTCTCTCTTTCTCAACGGTCTTACGAACACGACGGGGAGAGGTCGTGAGGTGGAGAGGCGTGTAAGAGGAACGAAGAGGAGCTGGGGTTCAAATAGGTCTTTGATGGGAGATGAGAGGAATGGCAAGGGGAGGGACTTTGACGGGAGAGTAGAGAGGGGGATGGAGGAGCTCGGGGAGAAGTTCGGGAAGTTGGACGAGAAGCGGAGGGGTTCAATTGCTTTTAAAGGCCTTGGAGAGCAACGATCGAGGACCTTCATATGGGAATCCCACGAAGAGACGCTAACGGCTCCGAATGCACAGGGATTTTGACAGGATTTCGAGCATGTTTTGTGGATCCACTGGCTATGATTTTGATTTTTTTTTCTTTTATTCCTTTGGGTATATCTGTGGAGGTCAACAGCGATGAAGCATAAAATTGCTGGCAGCTAGAACAACAAAATCAGAATAACTATGCATAACAAAACATCGCCTGAAGAGATTCTAGTAGAATGCTACCTTCTTACATATGGTATGCCTAGAGCATCAAGATTGATTTTGCCTTTTAAAATACTAGGAGAGGTGCTTCTATTCAACTAAACAATGACATTAATCTTAGACCCTTCCATAGCCATCCAAACAACACAAGCATTGTCTTCCCTAAAAAATATGAGTGATTCTATATCTAAATCTACGAGGCAAGTCCAATGTTTTGTTAAAAAGTTAAAAAATATTGGAAATGTTTCAATTTTTAACATTAACTAAATATAGAAAAACATTAGAGTCTATTTTGATCCAAATATTTAGAAAGCATCAAACATTTAAAAAGAGCAGTTAACTTAGCAAATAAAATGCTGCGTTCAGGAATGTTAGGTCCAAAAGCAAGCACAAGCTTATCTTCATGATCACGAATTAAATATCCACACCCATAACCACCATAGATATACAACAATCAATATTAAGTTTAATCTCATCATTAGAAGGCTTAAGCCACCTACGAATTTTAGAAATGAACGGCATACCAAAATTGCTACAGTTGATTTTAAAGTTGTCCAAATTTTCATCCCTCTAAAATGCTTGGGAGACAAAACCTTAGCATATAATAGTTGTTAAATTTTGAATATCAAGGAGCATATAACCCATTGAGAGCTCATTTTAACACTATTATCCTTATTGTTATTCCTTTCATTCCATATAAGCTAGAAAACCATCATTGGGATAACAAGAAGAACATGACCTTTAACTTTGTTGTTAAAGAAACAAGTTAAAAAAGAGAATAATTTATTATTATTAAACCCAACTTTAAACTGCAGACCATTCTCCAATTCAAACTATACCTTAGTAGCAATAGGGCCATTCAAAAAGACATGCCTAAGAGTTTTAATATGATAACAACTTTGATATTTAGAAGCCAAACATAAACCTTTTTTCTTTTACCTTCTATCAACCGAAATAAAACCTTTCAAAATTCTCTAGGTTAAAATAGAAAAGTTCAAAAAAGTAAAGGAATTCCAAATTTTCATTTACTCCTTAATGAGAAGGTTCTTACACCAACTGCCATCCTTAATAAATCATGACACATTCAAGAAGAAGGAAGAATGAGCGTTGAAATGAGAGTCAAAAAGTCCCATCACTATACTAATCATCCATCCAGAAATTAGTTAAGCCATTACAAATTCCCAATTGAATGGTCGATTTAGCATGCCATTTAATGTTAAATTAGCTTCTCCAACTAGGGTATTACCTTCACATTGTAGGATTCTTATTATGACAATATTTATGATTCATATAGTTGGCCAAAAGGGAATCATTATACCTAAATTCAATCATAATTTGTTAAAAAAAGCCTTTAACTAAGTTAGAAATAGATTTACAACCCAAACCGCCCTCTATAACTGAATCGAATGATCGACATAGGCTTTTTAATTAGAAAAATGCAATTTTTTTAGAATTCAAAGACGAGCTTTAGAAAAATTTGTTAATAGCTATATTCAGTCTAGCACAAACATTTAGAGTAGAATTTATTGTTTAAATGAGATAAATGGGCATAGAACATAGAGTACTCTTAATTAATAAAATCTCTTCCCCCAAGGAAAATAGTTAAATTCCAAAGTAGATAACTTGTTATTAATATTAGAAACTATTTTATCAAACCAAAAAGAAATTTTATTGCATTAGTACCATGGTAGTAAATATGAAGAAGCTATTTTTTGATACCAGCAAACAAGTTAATATGGTTAAAATGCACCAAAAACATACCATTACCCCAAGTAAAAGTGCTTTTGCAATTGTTAAACTTGAGACCACTTTCACTTTCAAAGATATTAAGTAACTTCTCAATTCTCTTAACACATTTAATAGACCTATTACAAAAATTGATAATATTATCAGAAAACAAAGTTGCGAAAGATCCATGCCACAAAAGTTTCTATAAGCTAAGCTTTTATAACAAGAAAAGTAATGAGTCAAAACTCTAGATAAGTAATCAACATCAATGATATACAAAGCAGGAGATAATGGGTATCCTTATATAACACCCTGAGAACCTTTGAAAAAATCATTAGCTTTGTCATTAATTATTATAGAGAATCAATAATAGCATCATAGACAAAAATCTGAAGAATATTAAACATGAATGACCAATTAATATTATCATAAGCCATAGGAATATCAAGCTTGAAGATTAAATTATGCCTAGGATCCTTTTATTAATTTCATGAATCATTTAATTCCTAAGCAAGCATAATATTGTTAGAAATGCTTCTACCCTTCATAAACCTTGTTTTATTTAAGGAAATAATCCTATGACGAATGAGAGCCAATCTAGATGCTAGGATTTTTTAGATTAATTTATTGAAAATGGTTCATAGGATAATATGTTTAAAGACATTTTTGATTTTTGGATTGTCATTTTTAAGAATAAGAATGATAGAAGCACATGTAAAAAAAATTAGGAATGGTGTTACCTTTAAAAAAGCAGCAACAACTTTATACAAGACCTTAGGAGATGGAGCTAACACCCTTGTCTGCACCAATAATTTTTTGACAAGAAATAGCTGATTCACAAATCAAAACATGATCTTCACACTAGACATTAGATTCTAATTTAATTTTATTAAAGAAAGATTTATATTTTTTAGAATTGGCCATAGTATGACAATATCATATTCTCAAAAAGATGTTTAGAGATAACATTTTGTCTCCAATATTCTTCCTACATTATTTGAAGATTAGCAATATTAGCTTTAGAAGTAAACACTTGATCCAAAATTTCAGCAAATGAGCTAGTAAAAAAATTATATTCAAGATTAATTACTTCTTTTTCATCTTCAATAATCTTATTAAAAGTATTACCAAATTGAATCTTATACACCATCTTAAAACTTGTTTAATCCTCATAAATTTTAAAGAGAAGATAAAAATATCGTTATTCCCCTTATAATAACAAATAGGAGCATTCCAATTATCACTAATAACCTTAAAAAATTAGGAGCTTGAAGAAACATATTTTGAAAAAAGAAATGGAGAAAAATTACTAAAATTGGCTCGCAGGTTATTAAAAAGTAGGGGAGTATAATTATATATAGTTATACTAAGGTGATCCACAAAAGATAAAGGAAAGTAGGAGAGCCATTCATTATTGACCATTATTCTATCTCATTCTTACCACACTCTTTGTTAGACCAAGTGAAATATGAGCCAAAAAATTAATATAAGATAAACCACAATCCATGATCATATTATTAAAATCATCCATAACAAATAAATTATGATGGCACTCTTAACTTCTTGAAAGTGTTAGAGATGATTTTAAATTCACCTCCAACAATAGTGAATCTCAAGATCAAGTAATTTTTACCATAGAGGGATTCTATAATTTTAGAACAATTAGAATAAATAATAGACCCCATAATAAAGATATTTAAATACAAAAGTAGCAATGAAGAACTTGATCAAAGTCACTCACAAAAGATAAGTTCATATCATTTTTTCAAAAAAAAAAAAGACATATTTTACCATTTGAATAAGCATAAGAAGAATGAAAACCCAATTATTTTTTACATGTAAGAAGCTTAGAAGTCTCAACAATGGGTTTTAAAAGAGCTAAGAAATAAATTTTATTAATCTTGCATAAGTTATGAATTCATAAATGATTGTCAAGCATACTGACACCACTTATGTTCCAAATAGTTGTACTAATCATTAGAAACATTCTTATAATAAGCATTGGATGCAGTAATTCTAGCATTAGAGATATTGGTATTTTAATTCTTTTTCTTATATTTTAATTTTTTAGATGTTACCAGTGAAAAATCATCTTTTAAAATATTGACCAAGTTGAGATCACCCAATGTGACAATATCATTATGAATAGAATTCTCATCTACAAAGTTAATGTCTCCTTCTTCCAAATTAAAATAGAATGAAAGTTTAGTGGAATTTGTAAGACCTCATTAAACTATTCCTAGGTACACCAAGTGAGGGTGGGGTGTGAGTTGGTTGTTTTAAAAATTTCTTTAATACAAAACATTTTTAAAAGATTTTTAATAACTTAAAACAAGAAATATTATAACCCGATGCTAAAGCAAATTAACCAAATTAAGATATAACATTGGTGATGATGAGTTATTCAAATCAATATATCTTAAAATACAAAATTTTCAACATTATTTTTTAGTAAAATAAGTTAGATAAAAGTAAAATGCAGAAAGTAAAATTTACATTGAACACACAAAATTTTGTAGTGATGTAATGAAACAATGAGATTCGTACACTCCTCAAAGTCCCCCTCTCTGGATATTACACTAAAACTTTATTATCTCTCCTTTAGCCCCCAAAGTTAGGTGGAGAAGCCCTTAAAATCTTTTCACCAACTAGGTGTGATAAAGAACCTTGACCTCTTTTTTCCACTTCTTGGTAAAAGCAGAGAACCTCACAATCCTTTTCCACCCTCTTGTTGAAGAAAGAGAACCTTGTAATTCTTTTTCACTCACATGGTGAAGGCAAAAAACATTGTAATAATTTTTCACCCTCTTCGTGAAGGTAGAAAACGTCAATGATCTTGGGGCTAACATTTTTCTTCCTAGAGCTACCAAAGAAACCAAGCAAGGCACTCGAAGGTAAGAAGGTGGAAGATTTCTTGGAGCAACCATGTGAAAGCCCCTAACATTATTTCTCCCTCACACATAACCTCTTCTTTCTCCTTCCCATAGCTCTCCAAGATCTCTCTCAAATCTCTCTCTCAATAAAACCCAACATCCAAAATACTTTACACAAGTCTATTAAGAGTCCTTAAATACAATGCTTAGTAAAAACTTTAATAATTAAATTTAGTCAAAACTTATTATACAGTATGATCACATTTTGCAACTCACGACCCCGAGACCTCGAGTTTGAGATTTTGATGATGATAAATAATGTCGTTTGAATTATCTTGAGATTCATTGAATATTATTTGCTATTGTCCGTGAGTACTAACTTTTCAGAAAAGATCAAAAGCAACTCAGGACGACAGGAAGACTCAAGAATGGGTAGATTAAGAGTATGAGTCTGCAATGTATTTTATTGTTTATTTTATTTTTATTTTCTTGAGTCTGGCCACAAAATTCATAAAAGTCTGAGCAACCATGCACACACACAGAGGGAGAGTGTTTTTAAATGAAAAATTTAGAGTTTTTCTTTCTCTGTAGATCGTACTGTACGATATTATTTCGTACCGTACGATCAAAGCTTTGTAGGACGATTCTGTGAATAGATCGTACCGTACGAATATAATCGTACTGTATGATATGTTCAAATCTAAAACCCTAGCCGTTGTTTTAACTTAAGTAAGTTATTTTGCGACGCTTATACTGTACGAGCACGTTCGTACTGTATGATTTATTTTAAATACTTACTTAATTTAACCCGTGATTAGTGCAATAAATCCGGGCTTAATTATAATTTGAACATCGTACTGTATAAACCAGTATATACCATACGATGAACAGAGACGAATTATAATCATCCCAAAGATCATCCTGGATGATCTCTTGGATTTTATCTCATCATACTGTACGATGTACATCATACCATACGATGAACAGAAACGATGTTTGATCGTCCAGACTATCATCCTGTACGAACAGAATTATTGTGGATCGTACCGTACGATTTAATATCGTACTGTATGAATATTTTTGAACTGTTTGTACTACTTTGTACTAGGACGAAGTCTATTTATACATATCGTACTGTACAATTAGAAACCGTTCTGTACGATATTAACGGCTACTTTTAAAATCTCAGGATTTTTGGAGCCCATTTTGTGTAAAACTTATCATATTTTGGGAGTGAATCAGAAGATGAGAACGTGGTTAGAGAGGGATTTCGAGGGAGAGAGCTCTTGAGAAGTTATTTAGGATTTGAGAGAAGAAGGATAAGGTGAGCATTGTGAGGGAGAAGAGGTATGATAGAGATCACATGGTTGCTCCGAACTTGCTGCATCTTGCTCCTCCTGTGGCCCTAGAAGAATTTGTTGGAGGATCTCCAAGGGAAAAGGCTCTTCTACATCCGTGATCTCGAGGTACTCTGCCTTCTCCAGGAGGGAGAAAAACGAGAAGATTCTCTTCCATCGTCAGGAGGGTGAAAACAAAGTTTGGAACTCCGCCACGCCGGGTTGTGAAATGGAGTATTGTAAGGGCTTCTCCGGCTTGCCAAGGGGGGCAAAAGGAGAGCTATTACTTGTAGTGAAATACTCGGAGCGGAGGACTCCGGGGAGTGGATGTAGGTCATGGTTTGACCGTACCACTATAAAAATCTTGGTGTGATTTTTTATATTGTCTTTCATTATTGCGTGATTTTATTTTTTTTTTCTTTCAATATTTACTTGAGAAAATTTGTGAAAAAGATTTCTTAAATTTTCATGTTAAAATTCTAAAACATCAAAAATAATAGAACTCTTTCTTAGGTTTTAACTATTGTCAAAAAGTTTTCACAATTCACCCCCCCTCTTGTCCATCTAGTCATTTCAATTGGTATCAGAGTTAGTTTTCAAAAATAGTGTTTTAGAAAACCTTGCAAAAACGATAATGTCACATTTTGGTAATCGCAATACTGCGAAGGGTTATTTAATAACCCATCCACCTCTTTTTGATAACATTTCATTTGATTTCCGGAAAATTAGAATGTCTACTTTTTTACAATCTATTAATTACTGCATGTGGATGTTAGTGAACGATGGATATGTTGCACCATTTAAAGCTGTTAATGGATTGAAAACTCCTGTACCTTTTAATGAATGGAGCAATGAGAATAGGGAATTAGCCCAATTGAATGCTAAATGTTTGAATTATTTTTTCTGTGCATTGAAGTCTGAGGATTATATGAGAGTATCTACCTATACCACTGGTAAGGAAATTTGGGATAGACTATGCATTACATACGAAGGAACAAGTGAAGTAAAATAGTCTAGGCTTA
>NW_021318846.1:906623-933326 GCF_001605985.2 Dendrobium catenatum
TCTAAGAACCTAATTCAGCACTCTCGAACAAAACACATAGACATTAGACACCATTTCATTAGAGATCACGTTACTAAGGGAGATATAGAATTGCATCACATCACTACAGAAGATCAATTAGCTGACATATTCACAAAACCTCTAGCTTTCGACACCTTTAGCACCTTGAGGACTAGATTAGGTGTCATAGATATAACTGCTTAAAAAAAAAAGAGGAGGCTGCTCCTGATCATCACACACTCACTACATAAAAAGCACTAAACCTTGACTCTGTATATCGTACTGTACGATACACATATCGTACTATACGGTATACTATAATCTACACAGAACACACCTAAACGATAAATTTTATCTCCGTTGATCGTACTGTATGACTAACATCGTATTGTATGATACATTATTGATCCTCGTACTGTACGATATATCCGCTTTGTACTGTACGTGCCACATCAATGAATAGATTGGGATGAATTTAAGCGTGCTGGTACATTATTATTGCCGGTCGTACTGTACGATATATATATACATCGTACTGTACGATCCACCTCAGCCAATGTATAAGAACGAAATAAAGGAGTTCGATGCTATATTAATGCAATTCAAACTGTACGATACACCTGTTCGTATAGTACGATATGTTTGGTTAAAAGTCGTACTATTTTCCTCGAGTCGATCGATATTCCTCTAATCATACTGTACGCTATTTATCATACTATACGTTTTGACCTCCTTTTCCCGGTACGATCCGTCAGAATAATTAATGTCATATCGTACGGTATGATAAACTATCATACGGTACGATGTTGGGAAAATTCTATAAATTGCCCGGCTAGGCTGTTGTTTTCACTCACACTTTCCTCACTTCACTCACACCTTATCCTTCTCACATTTCACACCTTCCTCACTTCACTCTACACGATGTCTAGCTCTAGCAAGAGAGGCCGTTTGGCAACTAGAAGTTCTTCTTCTTCTAGCCGTCACAGCGCTCGGTTCCTGAGTGCTGAAAATGAGAAAGCCTACCATAAGTATAAGGCCTGCAAAATTACTCCTTCAAAAATGCTCAATCAGGCTGCACTGAATTTCGAGATACTGAACCTCTTTGCTTCCACCACCTTTTAATTCCTCCTCACCCTGGCCTTTCCCTACAACTTCAAACTTTTATTAGAATTTCTAACAAATCTCACCTACACTATCGACAACACAACTTTCCACTCCTTTGTTTTTCGTCAAAACATAGAAATCACCAGAGCTGACATCGCCCAATATATTGGGCTATCCACTGAAGGTCCTAGAGTTCGTTCCTTCCTCACAAATGAATTTGATTGGAGTGATGCTAATCGAGTCCTTAGGAACGCCACTTTCTATCAACACCAGCCCCTCGTCCAATCACTAAATCGGAATGCCATAATTATTCAACATGTCCTTAGAACCTATATAATATCCAAAGCTAGTGACCGGATCAACATGACCCCTGTTTTATCTGTCGCTACCAATCTCATCATGTCCAACACATAATTGGACGAGGTCGATTTAATTGTTGACTTCATTCATCATATGACCTTCGTTCATCTCCCTACCACTCGCCGAAAATAAAATATAGCTCTTGGTCACCTTATAGGATATATTATCCAAAATAAATATCAGTTGACCTATCTTGGTGAACCCGACAATATTCCTATTTTTTATACGGATGCCTCTTTCCATATTCTTTTCCATCAGGGACACGAGCCAGAAGAACCTATTTTTGACGAAGAAGATGCCCCAACTGCAGCTCCAGCACGTCCATGACGACATGCACCACCTCAAGCACATACACCAGCACACGATGATTTGGTCGAACGCTTCGACCAACTTAACACTTGTCTCGATACTCATATTCAAGAAAAACATTAGCAACATGAGACATATATGCAATGGTTTGGAGAACGCTTTACTGCTGTTGATCAGCGCTTTGACGTTCTCTTTCAGTACTTCCAACCAAATCCACCTCCACCACCGTCTGATCAGGATCCTCTACTTTAGATTGTCTTTGTATTGTAGCTTCTTTTTATTTTAGTGTTTGCTCCTCTTTTTGGCGCTGTCAAAAGGGGGAGAAGGTTGTTGTTTTTCGTTTCTATGGTTAAATGCATGTTTTTTTTCTTCTTTCGTACTGCATTTTCTTTTATTTCATTTTTTCTTGTTCTTATGTTTAAATTAAATTTACAAAAAAAAAAACCTTTAACACTTGCTTACAACAAACATTATTTGACATCATCAAAAAGGGGGAGATTGTTGCAACTCATGACCCCAAGACCCCGATTTTGAGATTTTGATGATGACAAATAATATCGTTTGAATTATCTTGAGATTCATTGAATATTATTTGCTATTGTCCGTGAGTACTAACATTTCAGGAAAGATCAAAAGCAACTCAGGATGACAGGAAGACTCAAGAATGGGTAGATTAGGAGTATGAGTCTGCAATGTATTTTATTATTTATTTTTTTTTATTTTCATGAGTCTAGCCACAAAATATATAAAAGTCTGAGCAACCATGCACACACACAGGGGGAGAGTGTTTTTAAATGAAAAATTTAGAGATTTTCTTTCTTTATAGATCATACTGTATGATATTATTTCGTACCGTATGATCAGAGCTTTGTAGGACAATTCTGTGAATAGATCGTACCGTACGAATATAATCGTACTGTACGATATGTTAAAATCCAAAACCCTAGCCATTGTTTTAACTTAAGTAAGTTATTTTGCACCGCTCGTACTGTACGAACACGTTCGTACTGTACGATTTATTTTAGATACTTACTTAATTTAACCCGTGATTAGTGCAATAAATTCGAGCTTAATTATAATTTGAACATCATAATATACGAACCAGTTCGTACCATACGATGAACAGAGATGAATTATAATCATCCCAAAGATCGTTCTGGACGATCTCTTAGATTTTTTCTCATCGTACTGTACGAAGTACATCATACCATACAATGAACAGAGATGATGTTTGATTGTCCAGACTATCATCCTGTACGAACAGAATTGTTGTGGATCGTACCGTACGATTTAATATCGTATCGTACGAATGTTTTTAAACTATTTGTACTACTTCATTCCAGGACAAAGTCTGTTTATACATATCGTACTGTATGATTAGAAACCATACTGTACGATATTAACGGCTACTGCTTAAATCTCATGGATTTTGGAGCCCGTTTTATGTGTAAGACTTGTCATATTTTGGTGAGTGAATCAGAAGAGGAGAACGTGGTTAGAGAGGGATTCCGAGGGAGAGAGCTCTTGAGAAGTTCTTTAGGGTTTGAGAGAGGAAGGAGAAGGTGAGCGTTGTGAGGGAGAAGATGTGTGAGGGAGATCACACGGTTGCGCAAATAACCCTGTAAGTACTATATGAAGAACAAGACACTATTTAATTAGTTTAAGTTTATCATCTATTATGATGTAAGGTATCATCCAATATGATTGTTTTAATTAAATTGGATTATCCTTCTATATGATCGGTGGTGATTAATTATCATCTCGTACGTTGATTCGGTTGTATAATATGATTAATCTAATAATATAATATAATCTAACTTGATTAATTAATCCAAATTAGATCCCCCTAATTATAAAATTTGATTAATTAAGATTTCATTATATTGTACAGTTTGATTCATATAAATTTTGAATATCAAAATATTACCTAAAATATAATTGGCGGTTTCAATCTTAAGTTTTATTGATCGTTCTATACGTGTAGGCCCCTCCATGGATTTTCCCTCAAAAAATAGATTATATAGTATGATTAGTAAAAACTAGTAATTATTCTAATTAATCATTATTATAATTTTTTGTATAGTTGATTGTCTAGTACGATATAGGTTGTATAGTATGATTAGTTTAAAAAAAAATTTACTTTTAATTTTCTCACTCCCCTATGTGTGTGTGCATGATCACCATGTTTATCATCTACTAAGTGGGCATCCAACAAATACAAGACTTTGACTGAACAAAAGCAAAATTAAATAAAAGTAAAAATACAAACTCTTAAAGAATTTTAAACATATTCTACTCCGCTTTGAGTTAATCTCTCACTATAGAAAATTTAGGCATTACCGGCTACCATTACTGGCAGTTCAATATTTGCCGATATTACCGACGGTTAAACTGGCGGTCTAACAGTCAGTGTTAACCATGTGTTTTATCTGGCAGGTTGTATTAATACACTGTCGGAATTAGTGTAGTATAATAACCCCCGATAAAGGTACCTATTTTTTATTTTACTGGTGCCTATACCGGCAGCTTTGGCCACTAGTTTTAAGTAATTTTTTTGGCGGTCTAAATCACCAGAACACTGCCAGAAATGGCCCTAATATTAGCCAACTCGAGCCTTCCTCTTCATTTCTTCGTGTATCTTTTTCTCCCTAAATGCTTACTCGCCCCCACTCTCCGACCACTCGTGATCACACCTATGACTGCTTGCGTAAAAATTTGGACATTGACACCCTCTCTCTGGCCAACGATCTCTCCCTCAATCTGGTAGCTGATCATGCCCGCAATCTACCCATGAAAGTCATTGATCGGCAACGTCCCGAACCAAATTTAGGTTTGCATTTTTTTCTCAAATTTGTAATAGGTTTTATTACATTTGTAAAAGGATTACTTCAATAATTAGCCTTAAGTCCATATCTTTTTTGCTTTAGTCATGGATGCTCTTGATAGACATTTGCAAGAGGATATACCTTGGTGTATTCTTTTTTCTAATGATATTCTTCTTGTTGATAAGACTTGAGAGGGAGTTCAAGGTAAACTTGAATTACGGAGGTCAAACTTAGAGTCTAAAGGTTTTCATTTTTAGTAGATCTAAAACCAAATACATTCAGTGTAATTTTAATAGTAATAAAGGTGGCTACACCTCTCTTAAATTAATTTGTATTCATGTCGGGTAGGACTATTATAGAAGATATACATTTATTAAGATGTATGATGGAGAAACATAAAGAGAATAAGGAGGATCTTCGTATGATATTTATTGATTTAGAGAAAGCATAAGATAAAGTTTTATGAGAATTGCAATGAAGAGTTCTAGAAAAAAATAAGGTTAATAATGCATATATTCAAGCCATTAAGGATATGTATGCATATGGTATTACTCAAAGAGGGTTTCCATAGATGATTTGGTCACATAAAACTGTGGCCTTTTGATGACCCAATTAGGAAGTTGATGCATTGGATTTTTCTTATGTTAAGAAAGGTATGGGTAGACATAAAAAGTGCGATGAAGGTCTGATGTTGTTGTTGTTGTTGTTGTTGTTTTTGTACTATTGCATGTGTGGTTATATGTGCTGGAATGAAGATTTGAGTTTTTCTTGAGCTTGCTAAGTGACATTGGATTATTTTTTACTTAATTCATTTTTAACTTTTTGTTGCTTAATTTTTGAAACAGGGTATTTGATATAAAATAAATTTATATTCTATTTTTAAGATTTAAAAAAATTGTGTTTAAAGCTTTTGTTAAATTAATATAATTTTTAAATACACACTAATTCATCCCTCTCTTTAAGTAGAATGCTTCCCCTTGGTCTTCCTCTTCTTGAATGCCCCAAACTTTTACATCTTTAAGTATTTGCAGTACATTCTGACAGCTAAATCTTGAGGTGATAGTTGATGGTCCAATTATCCCCTCTCATATTATTACATTTTGTTAGTTTAGTCAGCACTTGATATAGTAGGTTGACCCTTTTATTTTAGGACTTGACTTGTAGTCATAGTAGATATATTTTAAGATATATTTCAACACTATCAAATCTATTTTTAAAATTAAATTCAAGAAAATATTAAATATTTAAATTTTAGTTTGATTGGGTCTTTTGAGTCAAGTTGGCTTAGTAATCCATCATAGTCATATGAGTTGATCCTTATTATATAGAAAA
This sequence comes from Dendrobium catenatum, assembly GCF_001605985.2. Taxonomy (NCBI): domain Eukaryota; kingdom Viridiplantae; phylum Streptophyta; class Magnoliopsida; order Asparagales; family Orchidaceae; genus Dendrobium; species Dendrobium catenatum. Next base: position 912,554 of record NW_021318846.1, read on the forward strand.
TTTTTGTTAACACATAGATATTGTGATTTGTTCACACTTATTATGTAGAGACTTTTTGTTCACACTTAGATATCTTTGAACACTATTGTTAAATGGTTGGTGGAAGCATTCCAGTTTAAATAAATTACACTTGTTTAAAAGTAAAGCCTGCACACTTATTTCATAACTATATAGGGAAATATTTGCTCTAACATCCAAATGAGTATTCAAGAAGGGAGATATTGGATGTATAATAGATTGTTACTGGGTTGAAGTGGATTGACAAATAAATTTTGAGACTTTTATTCAAGTTGCATCTCAACTACCTTCCTTTAATTTTGATGGAATGTTTAGATGTTCATATTTGAAGCACAAAAATCAAGCATTCCTCAAGCTCAATAATGTGAAGGTTGATTTATATCATAGGATATTTGTTCCAGACTACTGGATTTAGCCCTCACACGTTGAGTACGAGCTATACAGAGATACTCATGCCAGTCAATCCACAACATTTGAAACATTTGATGAAGATTGAATGACTAGATCATATAAATAACCTATTTTTGATATAGTAGGTCCTAATTTAAGGGTTTGTATGGAAGAGCCACCAAATACAGAAATAAATAGTTTTTATGATTTACTACATGCAACTCAAAAACCAATTTGAGATGGTTACAAAACACATTCAAAATTATCGATTGCTGTTAGGATGCTAAGTATCAAAACTGAATATAATATTTATTATATATTTTATTTGATTTAATGAACTTTTTGTTTAAACATTTGGTTATTCTTATGATGGATTTCATTTGAATGTTATATATGTTGATTCTGGACTATAGTTAGTGGTTGATTATAGTAGCGTGTTGTCCATATTTATGATATATATTTTAAATTCTGTGCAAGTTTGTGGAAAATTATGTAAATAGTCGTATCTATTATATATATATATTCTATTTATACTATCTATATAAAAGTCACTAGTGATTCTTCCCAAATATAATCTAAATCACATATTTTTATTACAAAGTATTTTTTGAAACTAAATCCTAACCATACATTTAACCAAAAATAATTAGCAATGCTTCATATTCCTATTCCACTATCTACTCTTCATATTCATATTCCAATATCTATTGGACAAATTAATTTCATACTTGTCGACCACCTTCTGGCATTGATCACCTGCACTTCATAGCTTACATGTTGATTTATTTGCTTGCACATTGCATTATTGTACTTGATAAAGGGTCAACTTCGTATTTTACATTGTCTCGACATCAACCTTAAGATTTTCTTTTTTTCATCTCATGTTTTTCCTCTAATTTATTTTAAAATGTGTGTAACCGGTTCAATGATGATTTGATTTATAATTTATGTGTATTTTAGTTTGTTGCAAATCCTACCTAAGTCTTATGATTTTGATGATAATTCATACTATTAGATTTATTATTATGCTATCTCATATTAACTGCTATTACTGCATGTCTGCTTTTTCCTATGCATGAAAATATCAAGTCCGTCACACACTTACAATTTTGATCAGCTTGAGATTGTGTAGACTTGGGTTAAGTGTATTATGAAATATCTATATTTTCAATTCTTCCATATTTTTACTTTTCCTAAGTTAAATCATATATCTGGTGGATACTAAGCTTGGTAACCAAGCAAAAACACACTTAAGGGAGTGTGTTAGTGATAATATCTAAAGTTAAATTTTTTGACCTAGCTAATCATACTTTATGATCCATATCATAATGTACAATCAACTAATCAAAAAATCATTAAAATGGCTAATTATGATGATTAATGCAAGATGAACTAATCATAATATATGATGAATATTGTACTAGACAATCATTGAAATCAAGATCCCAGCTGCCAATCATAGTTTAGGCAATATTTTTAAATTCAAATTTTGTTCTCATCATATTATATGATAGATATCATACTGTATGATGTAATTAAATCTTGCCTAAATTAATCTTATAAATAGGGAATAATATTTTATTAATGATCGAGTCAGATCATACAGGATGATTTGACCGATCATATTATATGACTCAATTCCTACTTGGGATGAAAATTTAATCATCACTAATCATATGAAACATTAATCTAATTTATTTGAACTAATTATATTAGATGATGATCTAAAGCATTATAGATGATTAGCTTAATTCTTTGAACTAATTGTACATCATCTAGCTCTTCATCTAGTACCAACATGAGTACTTTGAACTAATCATAGTGGAAAATCTACAATCATACTATATGATAAGAGTTGCCAGAATTAAATTTAGGGCTTTTTGTGAGGATTTATATTTAATCTCTCATAAGTGACTTGTTTTAAGTCTTTTTAGCTGCTGAGTGTTCTTGAAAGGGAGCATTGAGGAGAAGATTTAAGTGAGCTTTGGGAAAAAGAGGGAGTGCTTGTGTGTTAGGGAATCACTTAGTTACTCCAAGCAAGTGTCTTGCCTTATTCCTAGAAGTGTTTGTCTAGGTGTCTTTCTTGGCTAAGTATGAAATTCTTCAGCCCAAGGATGTGGTTCTCTGTTATCACTAGGAGGGTCAGAAAGGATTCTAAGGTTCTTTGCTTTCTCTAGGTGAGAGAAAAAAGATTGAAGGTCCGCTACCATCACCAGGAAAGTGACTAAGCTTCTAACTCTCCGCCATACCAAGTCTGGTGGAAGTGATTTATCTAAGGGCTTCTCTACCTTGCTGGGGAAAAAAAAGGAGAGATACTATAGTGATAGTGTAATACTCGTAGAGGAGGACTCTGGGGAGTTGACATAGATCATTGTTTGATTGAACCATTATAAATTTCTTATTTATTTGCTTTGATTTGTATTGTCACATTTTTACTTTTTTGTAATTTTATTCTATTTTTATTGCTTGGTGAAAATTATACTAAATGTTTAACTCTACTGATTAGATTATCATCATCTTATTCTTCCATTAATATAAGCCACATGAGTTTACTTTATCAAATTTTTTTATATATCAAAGTTTTAGGAAAAATAAAAAATCTCAAACACTCTTTCTCTATTATTGTCTTCTCTTTCACTAGAGCGAGTTTAGACTATTTTTCATGTTCTCCAAGAACTCTCCTCACATGAGACAAAAAGGTACAAAACCTAAGGGACAACTCTCTCCCTCTAGTGAATATGATTTTATCTAATTTTATTTTGAGGAAAGAAAAAGTAAGGTTCTCTTAATCAACAGAGGTAGCAGACGAATGTAGCCCGTGTCACCCTCTGCCCCATGAGAAATTATTTTATGCAGAGTCCAGACATAGCGCTGTGTCCAAATGCTAATGAAATTATTACTTATGGATTTCCTAAATGTAAGTTGTCGATGAGGATTATTGACATGGTTATTCATTTGACTTATAGCCTAACCCAGTCCAAACGTTAAATTTAGGGTTGGCATTTCTTTTTTCAAAATTTTAGCCATGAAGCACAATAATTTATAAGGCTTTTAGCAAAAAATTTCTTATAACTAAAAAAGAAATAACAAAAAAATATTAATGAAGATGAAGATTGATCTTGAGGAGGACATATCTTTTTATGAGAAGATGATATTCTTATAGGGCGCAGAGGCCAAAAACTGGTATGCAAAAATCCAAGAAGCTGAATAGTTAAAAGAAGTGCAACTAGAGGGAAAGGTAGGTTTTTGAGAAGTAACTTTTAACTTATTGGTAAAGTTCACCTTCTTCCAAATTTTCTTTAAAACAATGTAGCCATTATGCATATTTTAATAATTAATTCATGTTGCTCCACTTTATTTGCAATTTTGAAATTAATTCGTTTCTAAAATAAATGCACATTTTAAAAGTCCAAATGCACATTATTGGGTCCATGTTTGATGTGTATTTTTTTGTTCAATGTATTTATTGCATTTTTTACTACATTATTACTAGTTATTTACTCTTTCCACCTGAAAAGAGTTATCCAACTAATTGTAATTATATTAATTTATAATGATTAAGTGTTAAATAATTTTTTTATGCAATTATTTGATAAAAAAATAGTTAGATTGAATGACTGAACAAAGAATTTACTGCATACTCACTGAGTTTTTATTATGTATTCACTGTATTTTAAATTGACTATTTACTATGTAGTTGATGCATATTTCCTACGTATGTAGTGCATATTATGCTTCTTTAATGAATATTTCAAATCTGCTAAGTGTATATCATTGTTTGCCTTCTTGTGTTCCTTGCCCTTTCATGAGTAATAATGTGTGTTTTATTTTATTGAAATTTGTGTCATTTGGTATGGATAGTTCTTTATTGCATGTTTGGCCTCTTTTATTGCAATCCTTATGTTGTTACCTTCATCTCTACTATTTGTCAAGCTTATAGTTGAGTTGGTTGAATGTGGCCATTTGGATCTATCTTATATTGATGGCCCTTTATTACTGGTTTGACATATTTTAATGATATCTTTATGTTATCTTCAGGAGGGATGTGCCGAACATCTTCTCTATATAAGTTGGTTTGTACTTTACTTCTTCCCTTACCTTTTATGGAATGCAATGTATGGTTTTCATAAATACTTAAACTTCGTATTTACAACTACTTAGTGAACACGCATAAATACTGACTATCTAACGCACCACCCACCCCCCACCCACGGAGTAATTAGATAATTATTTGATGGTTGTACTGGTGACAGCATATTTGATAATTATGTACCTATTACATTTCCACCACCTCATGGAATTCCAGTGTGTATGGTTTAGCAAATATTGAGTGCCTAAACATTTAGCACAGAAATTCTATGAGGTGATGACAATGTAATGAATACATAATTATCATATACGGACGCACCTATACAACCATCCAATATTAACTAATTATTATGTGGAGAGGCCCTATAGTAAGGATTGATGCATATTTTATGTGTAGTTGTAAATATGCAGTTGATGTTTTTGTAAAAACTATTCACTGCATTCCATAATAAGTAAGCGAAGAAGTAAGATGAGAACTAGCTTACAAAGAGATGATGGTGGACACATCGCTTCTTAAATTAACTTAAAGATAGCAATAAAATAGGTCAAACTAGTAATAAAGGGCTTATATATCAAAGATGGGCTCTTTTATTAATGATGTACCTAGGTTAACTTGTAATTATCTTTAGAAAAAGGGGCAATCGACTCATATGTTTTTATTTTTTAGATTTAATTTTAGCTCTTTCCAGCAGTGGAGAGTTAAAGGTACCAATCATAAAGAACGATAACAAAAAAGCAAAGGGAAAAAATAAGAATAAAAATAAAATCAATAATAAAACAAATTAAGGACTAAAAAGAAAAATTAAATAAAGTCACAAATAAACATAAATACTATATAAAATACATATTTTGAGAATATCATGAATGGCTGATTTCATGTGATAGGAAATAAATATCGAGCCCAAAAACCACATGCTCTGGTTGGGTCTTTTGTGAGAGCTGTTAAATGCAAAAGTCATAGAAGAATAGCTTTGGGAGACCAAGTGAGTTTGGGTCCCTTCTTGAGTTTGGATGAATCATCAGAATGCATTCCATATGTTTGATGCATCTTTGATTTCCACACCAATTATATTCTATGGTGAATGGTGCAAATGTGGCTAATGTGTCCTAACTTGCAACATGAATAATATCTAATATCAGGAAAAGGGTTAACTAACCTATGATATTTATGATTCCTATTCCTAGGTTTATGAGATGCATGACATGGTGAGTGCTTAAGAATAGGTTTATTTAGAAAAGCCTTTACTTTTTATTACAAAATTTCATTAGCACTTTTAAGAGCATATATTTTAATTTTTAAAGAGTGCTCACTAAGATCTAAAATATTAACACATACTTTTAACTCTTTAAATGATTTATCTAAATCAATATGCAATGCTTTTAAAAAATCCTGTGTTTTAGATAAAGCAGTATATGAGGCCTATACATCTTCGAATATAAGAACTTTGTTGGCCTTAGGAATCTGGCACAAAAGGTTTATCATAATTGTACAATGATCTGAAGCAATCCTTGCAAGATGCCGCACTACCAATAACTTAGAAGAATCTATTGTAGAAGAATTTAAAAAGCACCTATCCAATCTTTCTAGAATACGAGCTCCACCCTCTTTATTGTTGCACCAAGTGAATCTTGGACCAAGAAAATCGACTTCATGAAGATCATTATTTACCAAAAAGGATTCATATCTTTAGCACCTTTTGAAAAAATGAATCTCTTTCCACCTTTCTTATCACTTATATTAAATAAATAATTAAAATCTCCACCAACCACCGAAGGAATACCTTTAGAAGAAAATCTGTCTAAATCCCTCCATAGCTCCCTTCTACAATGCACCTCCTTAATCCCATAAATCGTAGAGATCCTTCGAAAAGCTTTATTCTATATATGAAGATTACCAATAATACATTGAGAAGAAGAATTTGAAACAGAAAAAGAAACAAAATTTTGTTCTCCAAAGAAACAAGATGCCTCTTGATAAACCATCTGAAGGGACATAACAAAATTCCCATTCCACACTAATAAGTTAATTAACTCTATTTATATCAATTAAAGTCAATTTAGTCTCCAACAACCCAACAAACATCACATTATAATCCTTCACTAATTCCTTGAGATATAGAGAATCTTTATTCTTCTTATCTCCTTTACAATTCCAAATGACAACTGCCATTTTTAAAGAACCTAAGAGGAATCATCCCCCCATTTCTCCTTAATTCCCATATCATTTTTATTTTTTCTAGGAATCAACTTAATAGGACCTAAACTCTTAAGTTCCTTTGCAAGCTTCTTTTTACTTGCTGTTGAGTCACCTTATCCACATCCACCAACATCTATATACAAATGATTAAAACCATCCTCTTCATTTCTTGAAGAATCACGATCCCCCAGAACAACATCAATATTCTTAGAAATAGGAAAAGAAACCTCAGCATAAAAAAATTAGAGAGCATACATAACTTATTGCCAACTTGAGTATGAGAAGGTGATTGTAAATCACATTGCTTACCCATATCTCCAGCATCAGGCTGAAGCTTAGGATCATCAGTACATTTTGATGAACTTTATCTACATTCAGCAAAACTTCTCCATGAACTTTCTCATTCTCTTTCACATGAACTGACATGTCCACATTCAGTATGACTTCATCAACGGGTTTCTTCAAGCCATTTTCCTTATAGAACTGAGTTTTAGATCTTACCCTCTGCTTCACTAGATTTTTACTTTTTCCTTTCCCATAATTTACATGTATCCACAAACCATACCCAACTCCTTGATCCATATTAATACCCAATCCTCCACCATCATGAGCTCCCAATGAAGACTCAGCGACATGCACATCCTTAACCACCTCAGGAATAGACTTTGGTGCAATCAATAATTCATTTGTTCTAGAACCAACACAAATGTTTTTAACATGTCCAATTTCGCCACATTGAAAAAAAAATTGAAATTCTTTCATATTCAATTCTTTAAAAAAAATCTCCCGGCACTGCCTTCAACCCAAACACCATGAAGAAGTTGATTATCCAAAACAATTCGCACACAAACTCTCACAAATTATTTTTTTCCCCCATTGGAACATATTACCATCTTGCATACACGTTTTAACCATCTGATAAGCAATCCTACACACATTGAATTCATCCCAACATTATAAAGGAAGATTTGGCATTCGGATCCATGCTGGAGCATATAGTCCCTTTAAGGAAGCAGGAGAGAAATTCGATGACCACTTATCAATACCAATAATGTTGTCATTGAAATACCATGGACCTTCAAATAAAATTGACTCCAAAGCCAATGAATCAAAAACAAAAAAAAAGCATAGAACCCAATCCAAACCCAACATAGTAGGTGAAATTTACCAAACCGAGTCCATTGTCTCCTTAGCTCAAAACTGATAAAATGAAATTGAACATTATCTCTGAACACCTTAAAACCCAAATAATTTTGCAACTTCTTTGAATTTTAAAATTCAATCTGTATATTAAGTTTCATAGTTTTTCCTTCTTCTATCAAAAAGGAACCCAAATCAAGATAGTCCACTCTAATATTAGATTTTTTATTCCATACATTAGGCATCACATTACCAAGTGTATCCACTTTCTGTTGTAAACTAGTAGAATTTTCTCTTGAGCACAGAAATTTCATTCATCCAAAATACAATCTTGCACTAATCTAATATCCTCAATAGAATCCTTCTTCAAAGCAGAAGCATCATTTCCATTTTATAAAGCAGTAGTCTCATCATTATTACCATCTATCAACAGTTTATTTTTTATATAGTCAAGATTTTCACCATCTTTAACAAATCTATTAACATTAATCTTCATAGGAGTGGAAGAGGATGCACTGGAATAAAAAACCACATACATCTTTTTAGATTTTATGAATTTGAGGCTTTTGAATTCCTCTTCAATAGAAATATCCTTACCTTTTCATAACATATCATGTATAAGTGAATGGCAAGTGATTGATAGAATTGCATGATTGTGAGATAGAAATTGGTAACACACACACACACACACACACACACACACACACACACACACACACATATATATATATATATATAGGAGAAACCCATAGAGGGGCCTAATTTAATTTTAAAAGTACGTAGTTCTTAAGGTGACCTCAAACTCATTAATGCTCAAAGAGCCAGAAAGAAAGAAAAAAAAACCTAGGAGCTCGAGTTCCCCACTAGAAAAAAAGTACAAGAATACCTAAGTACATGCTACGGTGCTTAAAGAGGAGCACCCAAAAAGACTGAGCAATAAAAAGAATAGCCTAAATGCTCGTTGCTGCTAATCTTCGTGAAAACCTTGATATCTTCCTTCCACAAAATATCCTGCATAAACAACTGATAGGTAAGAGAAATAAAATACAAAAATATAACAGGAAAAATTCCTAAGCTTGAACTTAGGACAACTGAATGAAGGATACGACCGAACAAACAAAAGCTAGCCCCAATCCAAAAAAGAACAAATGCCAGAATTGAAATTCACCCAAAAAGGATACATTCCAAGTCTCTCATCATGAATAGCATACCAGACGTTCAAAAAATCTAGAGAGCACACAGCAATACAATTCGAAACATTCAACGAGCAGTGTAGAAGAATACCTTGCACCCCAGCAATCAGATAATCACTAGCATACCAGTAATAAAATAAACTCCCTTGCATAACCCCAGGAACAGAACAAAACCACCCCATAACTAGTATAACCAACAACTAGAACACCTTGGAAACCAGCAGAGAGAAGCCCAGCCACCAGCAAGCAAAAATAGAACCAAATAGAATCCACCAAAAGGAACTCCAATTGAATTGAACATAGAAATTAAGCAAATGAAACAGAATATAACCCAACAAGAGGGAAGAAGAATGATACACCAGCCACATCCCCACATGGCAGAAGCCAACAGAAACGAGCCGAAAGAGAACTGAAACACCCCCAGTCACACAACCAACCACCAGCAGGGAAGAGGAACTCTGCATCTACCAGAAAGAAGCGAAGAAAATAGGTCAAATGCTTCACATAAGGCATCACTAATTACTCCAGTCTAAGGAGGCCTTTAATAAGAAAGGGAGGCTAATTATAAGCAAGCTCATTAACACAGTTAAAATTGCAACCAAACTTGGCCATCGCATTAACAAACACGTTCCCATAAACCAAAATATTAGAAAATGAATAGTTTAGCAAATTTGAAGTGCCTCTGATGTCTCTATGAAGATAAGATAAAGCTGAAAAAATAAGTGTTATTCTCCTTAACCTGGATGGCCTTGTAGTCAAAATCAAAATCCACTTACAGCACAATATCAATAAGAGAAAGATTAGCACAAAGATGTAAGCCATGAAGCACAGCATAATAATTAGCAAAGATAACATCATCATGAGCAACAGGCCCAGCAAAACCTCATAAGTAGGAGCCATTTTGATCTCTCAAAACACCACCACAACCAACAATATTACCCACTCTAGTACTAGCCATATTCAAGTTGACATAATTAGGAAAAGGATTAGTGCAAGCATTGTCTAGTCACCTTATTGGAATTATCACTCTCCAAATTAATACCAAATTTTGAACAAGTAAATAAAAAATTCTTGAAGTTCTTAAAAGAGAATAAATTAGCCGAATAGAAGGCATCCACTTTATCCTTGATTCTTTGAATAATTCTTTTGTGATTCATCATAACACCGTTAAACCGAGAATCATTTCTCTCTAACTAGAGAAACCAAAGGATAAGAAGTGGAATAAAATTTCGGACATTCCCTTTAGCTTTAACAAGCCAACAATCAAGCAAATAGTATAAAGAAAAACTAGCAATAAAAAAGTTAAAAGGAAAATGTCTTCAAAATGAGTCCAAACCTTAACAGCAACAGGGCCAGAGATGAAAACATGGAGCATATTATTAATATGAAAACAACATTGACATTTAGAAGGAAAAATAAAACCTCTTTTCCTCAAATTCTCATCAGTAGGAATAAGCTTATGAAGAAATCTCCAAACGAAGACAGAAACTGTAGATGGAATAGATTTATGCCAAATCATTTTAAAAACTTAGAAGACTCCTTTTTAGCTCTAAAGAAATGCCAAGAATCCTTAACTCTAAAAGTACCATCTTTCAAACAAGAACAAATAAACACATCCTTAGAAGTAGTCTTTAAAGGAATCTTTAAAATAAGCTGAGTAATGCATTCAAAAAGAACAGTAGAAAGTTTGTCCAAGTCTCAACCATGATTAGAATAGAAGTAGTTAACCTTCACCTTAGAAATAGAAAAAAAATTTAAAAGAGAATCAATCGACTGACCATTAATCCAATGATCTTGCCTAAAGAAAATGTTGTCATAACCAAGCCCCCAACCTTGAGAAGGCTCATCATCCCTTTAACCGAGCATAGCCGATGCCAAACTTTAGAATGACCTTTAACAAAGTCACATAAAGAAGGATGTCTCCCCCCACAATACTTTTCCATCATAAAATTTGCTCAAAGACTCTCATTATTTCTAAGATTAAACCAAAGTTTTCTAGAAAAAGACAAAGCCAAATCAAATATGGACTTAAAACCTAAAGCCCTATCTTGCAAAGTCACATAACATTTGCTCTAGGAAAACCAATAAATCTTAGAATTGTTCCCAAAATATTTCCAAAAAAAATTATTAAAGATTCTATCAATTTTATGGCAAACAATTTTAGTAGGAAAAAGGGTTTTAAAAATATAAACCGGAATCGAGCAAGCACACTTTTAATAATAATAAGACGACCACCAAAGCTTAATAAATTGGTGTCCTAAGAAAACAATATGTTTTGCACAACAAAAATTAAATCATCGATGAGGAAATAATTCTTTCAACCCTTATACAAAGGGATGCCCAGATATTTTAAAGGCAAAGCATCTTGAGTAAAACTAGTGAGATTTTTAATATCCGTAACCCGATCAGAAGAGATATTCTTAGCGACAATAAAGAAGATCTTATGTTTATTGAACGCAAAACCACTAAAATATTCAAAATGATAAAAAAAGTTCATGATCTTATCAATCTTATTCATTGAAGCATTCAAAAAAATAATGAAATCATCCGTAAAGCATAAATGAGAGATTTTAATGCCACCTAAGGTTTTGAAATAGAGACTAGGACATTTTTAAAAAGAGCATCAATATCCCTAGAAAGGTAATCCATAGTAATTATAAAAAGAGTAGGACAAATGGGATCCCCTTGTCTCAGCCCATTAGAAGCCCTAAAGAAACCATGGCTCTTACCATTCACCAATATAGAGAAAAAAGGACTTTCAATACAAAACTTACCGAGGTTGATAAAAGAGAGATCAAAACCAAATAAACTCAAGATATTATAAATAAAATTCCAATTAATATTGTCAAAAGCCATCGAAATATCCAGTTTTATGATCAAATTACCTCCACGAGCCTTAATATCCAAGTCATGAAAAAATTCCTAAGCCAACAGGATATTATCAGTAATAGCCCGGCCTTTGAAAAAACCCATTTGAAAAGGACATATAAGGATTGGCAAGAGAACAGTTAAACAATTCATTAGAATCTTAGAAAGAAATTTATAGAAAATAGTACATAAACTTATAGGTCTAAAATCATTCCAGGAATTCACATCATTGTTCTTGGGAATAAGCATAATAGAAGTAGAAGAGAAAAACTTTGGAATAGTAGCACCATTGAAAAAATTAGTCGCAGCAAAGAAAATATCATTATAAGTAATAGGCCATATTTTTTGAAAGAGTTTAGTAGTGTAACCATCCGACCCAGCAACAAAATAATCATTCATACCAAATAAGGTGTTTTTCACCTCCGCAAGAGAAGGAGACTTAGTTAAGTTTAAATTATACTCTTAAGAAACCAAATTAGGAATAATGGACGAGTTAGCAATGATAGAAGCGTTAAATGACTTATTAAGATGGTTCTGAAAATAAGAAACAACAAGATTCACAATCTCCTCTCTGTCCTTAGAGACAAAACCATCCTCACGAGCAATTCTATGAATGCAATTAGTAGAACACTTCTTCTTAACCAAAGCATGAAAATATTTAGTGTTGTTATCACCTTCCACCAAGTGCTTGACAGCCGCTTTCTATTTCCAAAAGGCCTCTTCTTGAGATTGGAGATTACAAAGCTCCACTTTGTCCTCTTTCAAAAGATTAAAATTGAACTCAGAAGGGTCCAACTGACAAAGATCTTCAGCAGAATTAACTCTATCTTTAGCAGATAAAATGTTAGAAAATAGATCTTCAAAAATATTATGATTCCACCAATTCAAAACAAGCTTAAGCCTTTTTAGTTTAAGGCAAAGTCTAATCATACCCAAAATAGCATCATCAGTGAGAAGAGGAGCTTGCCAATTATTCTGAACCACATCAAGAAAAGAAGTATGAAGCAACCACATATTTTGAAATCTAAATTGGGAAGGAAAGGCCCTAGTTATATTCTTAATTTTAATAAGAAGAGGAGAATGATCAGACAGGGTACGGCTAAGGTGTTCAACCTTTGTCAGATCAAAAGAGTTAAACCAAACATTATTGAGAAGAACTCTATCCAGCCTTTGCCACAAATGACCACTTTGCCAAATAAAATTATTACTAGAAAAACCAATATCAATGAGATTACATACCATAATCATGTCATTAAAATCCTCTATGGATTGATAAATAGGAAGAGAACCCCCTACGTATTCAGACGGATTTGAAATAGTGTTGAAATAACAACCAACAATCCATGGAAGGTTGCAAATACTATGAAATTGACTGATTTGATCACATAACAACCTTCTAGTATAATGAGAGGAAGCATTATAAATGAAAGATGCACAACATTGACAATTAGAACTCTTGATATTATAAGGTAACACTTAAGTAAAAACCCCAATGATATCAATTATAACATAGTCCTTCCAGAAAACCCCAATTTTATTAGCAATATTCGATTTAGCAAATTTAAAACCCATATATTTAGCAGTACCAAGTAATTTATCCATAGAAATAAGAGGTTCAATCGAAATTGTTGGAATCCAAAACCTCTAGTTTGAGCTTTTGATGATGACAAATAATACCATCTAAATATCTATTCATTGAATATCATTTGATTTCTGTTATTGCCTGTGAGTACTAACATTTTAGGAAGATCACAAATTACTCAGGACAATAGGAAGACTAAAGACTGGTTAGATTATGAGTGTGTGTCAGAAACAATGTAATTCTCTATTTATTTTATTTTTTTCTTTTCTTGAGTCTAGCCACAAATTGCTTGTAAAAATTGAGCAACCATGCATACACACAGGGGGAGAGGGTTTTAAAAGAAAAATGTAGATTTTTTTCTCTGTTGATCTTATTGTACGACTTTATTTTGTACTGTACGATCTGATATATTTAAAATGATTTTCTATGAACAAATCGTACCATACGTACAAGATTATACTGTACAATGTGTTACAAATCTAAAACCCTAGCCATCAGATTAATTTAAATAAGTTTTATTAGCCGTTTGTACTGAATGAACATGATCATACTTTATGATTTTATTTGAATACTTACTTAAATTAACCCATAATTAGTTGATTATATCAAGGACTAATCTCTTATTGGTTATCGCACTGTACGAACCCGTTCGTAATATACGATGGAAAGAGGCTCATTTTTATCGTCCCGGAGATCATCCTGGATGATCCCTTGATTTGGCCTCATCATACTGTATGATATTGATCATACCATACAATGGACAGAGATAAGTTTTGATCGTCCCGTGAATCATCCCATATGAATAGATGAGTGGAGGTTCTTATGGAATGATGTTATATCGTACTCTATGATTTATTTTAAACTATTTGTAAACCTTCATACTAGGATAAAGACTATTGTACATATCGTACTGTATGATGTCATATCATATTGTACTTTGAATATTTTAGGGATTTTGGAGCCTGTTTTATGTATCAAATTAGTAATCTTTTTAAGAGAGGCATAGAGAGGAGAATGTGATTAGAGAGGGAATCCTTGGGAGAGATCTCTTGAGAAGTTTTTAGGATTTGAGAGAGGAAGGAGAAGGTGAGCTTGGTGGGGAGAAGAGGTGTGAGGGAGATCACATGGTTGCTCCGTTCTTGCTGCATCTTGCTCCTCCTGTGGCACAAGAAGAACTTATGGGAGGCTCTCTAAGGGGAGACTGTTCTACATCCGTAACCTCAAAGGTACTCTGCCTTCTCCAGAAGGGAGAAAAGTGAGAAGGTACACTTCCATTGACTATAGAGTGAAAACAGTGCTTGGGCTGAATGAATGGAGTGAAAACTCAAGTGCCTTTTAATGAATGGAGCAATGAGGATAGGGAATTAGCTCAATTAAATGCGAAGTGCTTAAATTTCTTTTTCTGTGCATTAAAGTCTGAGGATTATATGAGAGTTTCTACCTGTGCTATTGGTAAGGAGGTTTGGGATAGACTGTGTATCACATACGAAAGAACTAGTGAAGTTAAATTGTCTAGGCTTAACATTCTGTTACATGATTATGAACTCTTCCGTATGAAACCTAACGAAATAATATCTGACATGTATACTAGGTTCACCCAAATCGTGACATCCTTGCATGCATTAGGTAGAGAAATTTCAAATTCTAAAATGGTTAACAAAATTCTTAGATGCTTACCTAGTTCCTATGATGCTAAAATTACTACCATCACTGAATCTAAAGATCTTAATATTTATTCTATTAATAATTTGCTTGGTTCACTCATTGCATACGAGCAAGGGGTGAGTCAAAGGCAAAGTGATGTAGGTGAAAAAAAGGAGCGAACGGTGGCATTAAAAGCAAACAATTTAGAAAGCGACAGCTCTGCGTGGGAGGAAGAAGATGATATAGCATTGATAACCCGATAGTGCAAGAACTTCTTAAAGAGAAAACAAAGGCATCATCAGAACGGCTGGAATAAAGGTAAAAGCTCAAAGTTTAATAAAGTTTCATCTGATACAATCTATTTTGAGTGCAGTAAGCCAGGTCACCTTCGAGCTGATTGTCCCAACTTAAAGAGCAAACCTACTAAAGAAAAGAATGAGGACAAAGCCAAGTATAAAAAAGGAAAAATGAAGACACAAAAAGCTTTTTGGGCCGACTCTGCCTCATAATCATCAGAAGAAGAAGCAGAGGAGATGGTAACAAATTTGTGTCTAATGACTAATGATAATCTTGATCAATCGGATCAAGATGAGGTATGTCAACTTTCATATGAAGATTTATTGCTCATTTCTGTAAAAATTCATGACTCATATAGGAAATTAAAAAAGATGCAAGCTAGTCTTAATATTGAGTTTAGTAGTTTACAAACTGAGCATGCTAACTTAGTCAAAGAAAATTCTAATTTAGATAGACATCATATTATACTTTTTTATGAGTATGATGCATTAAATAAGAAGTATATTGATCTAACTGAAATGCATGAAACCTTGAAAACCACTCATGTTGAACTAGAAGAAGCTTTTGATAGATTAGGCAAACTTGCATTAGAAGTAGATCACAGTGAGCATTTGTTAAAAATAGAAGTTCATGGATTGACATATAAAAATAACACTTTTAAAGAAAAAATCAAAGAACTAGAAAAAGAAAATGCATCACTCACAGTAGCCTAGTCTAGTAAACCCCCAACATAGCATGCATCACACAACTTTAGGAAGAGGCATCACCACCCACATTGGTTAGTGAACCCATTTACTGATATTAGGTGCTTCTCTTGTGGCATGCTAGATCACATAACCCACACTTGAACAATTCACCATAGGGCACACTTAGTATAGAGACCTAAAGTGCATCCATCACAGCATAGCATGCATATATCTCATTCATGCAAGCATAAGGAGGAACCCAAACTCACTTGGGTTCCTAAATCTAATCATTGAATGAAATTATAGGGATGCTCTCACAAAAGACCTAGTGATAGCATGTGGTACCTGGATAGTGGCTGCTCGCGACACATGACTGGAGATATGAAGAAGTTCATTTTACTGGAGACCAGAACTGGAGGCAAAGTAACATTGGGAGCCAACACTAGCATGAAAGTGATAGGCTCATGTATTGTTGGTAATGCTAAGAATTTCTTAATTGAAAATGTTTTATTAGTTGATGGTTTGAAGCATAACTTACTTAGCATTAGTCAATTATGTGATATAGGTTTTGACATTAAATTTCTGTCTGACAAATGCCTGATTAGTTTACATGAAAAACTTATTTTAAAAGGAAAATGAATGAACAATGTTTACATGTTAGACCTTAATTGCATTGATAGTTCAAATTCTTTTTGCCTAAAAACTATAGTAGATGACTCATGGTTATGACATAGGAGACTATGCAATGCTAGTATGAAAACACTTATAAATATTACTCAGAAAAACCTAGTTAGAGGCGTACCTAAGTTAAATTTTACTAAGGATCATTTATGTGATGCTTCCCAACTAGGAAAATAAGTCAAATCATCCTTTCATTCAATTAAAGATGTGATCACCTCTAGGCCATTAGAAATCCTACACATGGACTTATTTGGACCCGTTGGCACAGCTAGCCTAGGAGGGAAAAACTATGGATTTGTGATTGTAGATGACTTCACTAGTTTTAATTGGGTTAGATTCCTAGCACATAAAAATAAGTGGTTTGAGGAACTTAAGGTATTCTCCACATGAATTCAATGAAAATTATGTTGTGAAATATCAATAATCCATAGCGATCATGGTGGAGAGTTTCAAAATAATAGATTTGAATCATTTTGCCAAGAGATATGAATAGAACATAATTTCTCAGCCCCTAGAACACCTCAATAAAATGATATAGCAAAAAGGAAGAATAGAACCTTAGTAGAAGCCGCTAGGGCAATGTTAGTAGAGCACACCCTTCCTAGATACTTTTGGGCAGAAGTAGTCAACACAGCGTGTTATGTTTTAAATAGGGTAAACAATAGATCTAAGCTAAATAAAACTCCTTATGAACTCCTTAAGGGTAGAACACCAAATCTTTCACACTTACATGTCTTTTGGTGCAAGTGCTTCATATTGATTAATGACAAACTTCCCTTAGGAAAATTCGATCCCAAGTCTGATGAGGGTGTCTTCTTAGGTTATTCATCTGTAGGTAAGGCCAATAGAATCTTTAATAAGAGATCCCTAATAGTAGAAGAGTCCACCCATATAGTATTTGATGAATCATATAATCCCTCTGAATATAAAATTGAAGATGATGAAATAGAGGCAATTCATGTAGTAGAGACTATGACCTTAGGAGAAAGGGTACAACCTCAGAAAGATTTGCCTAGAGAATGGAGAAAATATTCTAGTCATCCTAAAGATTTAATTTTAAGAGACCCTTCAGAAGGTGTAAGAACTAGGCATGGACTTAGGAAAGAGGTTAGTCATTCAGCATTCATCTCTAAGATAGAACCTACAAGTATAGATCAAGCCTTAGGAGATGAATTCTAGATTCTAGTAATGCAAGAAGAGCTGAACCAGTTCACCAGGAATGATGTTTGGGAGTTAGTCAAGAGACCTAAAGAACAAAGTGTTGTTGGAATAAAATGGGTCTTCAAAAAAATGGTGAATGATTCAGGAATAATAATAAGAAATAAAGCCAGATTAGTAGCTAAGGGGTAGAACCAAATTGAGGGAATAGACTTTGAAAAAACCTTTGCCACAGTTACTAGACTATAAGCGATAAGAGTGCTCTTAGCTTTTGCTTATTACAAGAACTTCAAACTATATCAAATGGATGTAAAGTGTGCTTTTTTGAACGGGGTAATTAAGGAAGATGTCTATGTTGAGCCACCCCCTGGATTTAAAAGTTCACAATTTCCAAACCATGTATTCAAATTTAAAAAGGCACTTTATGAATTAATGCAAGCACCTAGAGCATGGTACGAAAGACTTAGCTCATTCCTATTAGATAGAGGATTTGAAAAGGGTAGTATAGATACTACACTCTTTTTACAAAAGATCAAAAATGAAATTCTCATGGTTCAAATCTATATGGATGACATCTTGTTTGGATCTTCAAATAAAAATCTCTGTGATTAATTCTTAAAAATAATGAGTATGGGTTTGAAATGAGCTTGATGGGAGAACTTAACTATTTTCTTTGCTTTAGCATAAAACAAATAGAAAATGGAACATTCCTTAGCCAAACGAAATACATTGAGGATGTTCTGAAAATATATGAAATGGATAGTGCTAAGCCCATGAACACTCCAATGAGCTCAACAATTCAATTAGACAAAGTCTTAATGGAAAATTAGTATATCAGAAAAAAAATATAGAGGAATGATTGGATCCCTTCTTTACCTGACTGTCAATAGACCGAACATACTATTTAGTGTGCGCTTCTGTGCCCATTTTCAAGCCGATCCTAAAGAGACTCACCTAACTACGATCAAGGGAATCCTTAGGTATTTAATAGGCACCCCGAACTTAGGAATTTAGTAACCTAGGCACAACACTTCCTTTGAAATCATAGGGTACTCAGATTCAGATTTTGCAGGATGTATGGTAGATAGAAAAAGCATCTTTGGTACCTGCCAATTCATAGTACAATCATTAGTTTCTTGGTCCAGTAGGAAGCAAAACTCAGTAGCCCTTTCCACGGTCGAGGCAGAATATATTGCAGTAGGAAGTTGTGTTTCACAAGTACTATGGTTAAAAAAATAAAATCTTGATCTTGGCCTACCCGTAGGTATCATCTCAATCATGTGTGACAACACAAGTGCAATTTGCATCTCTAAGAACCCAATTCAGCACTCTCGAACGAAACATATAGACATTAGACTCCATTTCTTAAGAGATCACGTTGCTAAGGGAGATATAGAATTGCATCACATCGCTACAGGAGATCAATTTGCTGACATATTTACAAATCCACTAGCATTCGACTCATTTAGCACCTGAGGACTAGATTAAGTGTCATAGACATTAATGCATAAAGCAAAAACAAAAACAAAAACACACAAAAACACAAAAAAAAAATTCTAAGGTTGTTCCTGATCATCACACACTCATTACCCAAAACCACCAAATTTGACAATTTATTATCGTACTATACAATACACTATCGTACTATATAATATATCTAAATCTACAAAAAATAGAACCCATATGCAAATTTTGCCTCTATTGTTCGTACTGTACGATATCCCTCATATTGTATGATACAGCTGGCAGTCATTCAATCCGTCTGGTACGACATTATTGATCTTCGTACGGTACGATCCCTCATCTTCATATAGTACGATCATGTCAGTGAAAGATTGGGATGAATTAACTTTGTTTGGTATAATATTATTGGTGTTCATACTGTACGATACCTCCACTTCGTACTGTACGATCAATCTCAGGAAAATGGATGAGAATAATGTTAAGGTGTCTGGTAGGATATAAATGCCATTCATACTCTACGATACACCTGTTTGTATAGTATGAAACTTTTTGTTAAAGGTCATACCGACAACCCTTGGGACGATCAAAATCCTTTTGATCGTACTGTACGATGCCCATCGTGTTGTATGAGTTGACCTCCTTTTGACGAATTGTTCGATAGAACATTTATTGCCCTATCGTACTATATGATACTGTTGCAACCCATGACCATGAGCTTGAGATTTTGATGATGCCAAATAATGGGTGTTTTAGAACAACTTTTCATTAAATATTATTTTATTTGCTATTGTCCTTGAGTACTAACATTTCAGGAAGATCACAAGTGACTCAGGACGAAAGGAAGACTCAAGAACGGGTAGATTAGGAGTATGGGTCAGATATTGTATTTTTTTATTTATTTTATTTTTATTTTATTGAGTCTGGCCATAAAATGCATAAGAGTAAGAGCAACCATGCACACACACAGGGGGAGAGTTTGTTTTTTAAATGCAAAATATATTAGAATTTCTTCTCTGGAGATCGTACTGTATGGTTTTAATTCGTACCGTACGATCCGAGCTATGTGGACGATTTTATCAATAGATCGTACTGTACGAATATATTCGTACTGTACGATATGTTCAGATCCAAAACCCTAGCCGTAGTTTAGTTTAAGTGATTTTGTGCCGTTCGTACTGTACGAATAGTTTTGCACTATACGATCTATTTTAAATACTTAATTAAATTAACCCGTGATTAGTGCATGAAATCAAGGCCTAAATAAATTTTGAACATCGTACTGTACGAATCGAATCGTACCATACGATGAACAGAGACGAATTTTGATCATCCCGGATATCATCCTGGACGATCTCTTAGTTTTTTG
>NW_021318846.1:933426-964101 GCF_001605985.2 Dendrobium catenatum
TTTACCCATCCTAACTAGCTATCTCCTCTCTTCTTCTTGCTTTGATTGATCTCTAAGTAATTGCAAGTCTTAGTTTACATTCCAGGCTATCTATGCATATACAAAAATAACAACATCAGAAGATTCTTTTAATATGTTTATGATCCTACTTTCTCTACCAATTTGATGATAGCTTTTGTTTCTTCTTGAAAGCTATATTGAATGCTTGTGATGAAGGCAATTCTCCCTTTCAGACCGGAAGATTCAGATTCTGATTTTAATGGCTATTGGGTGCGATTGTTGTTCTCCTTTTTCTCTCACGCTGTATCAGATTGTTTCTTAGCTTCACACCATCTGCTCCGTACGAATGAGATGAGCCAAGTAAGTTACAATGGAAAAGATTCCAAATCTTTTGATGCAATGTGAATAGCAGTTATTATTTTGGGATCAAGACGAAGAAAGAGCGATCTCAAAATCTGTGTAACTTAATTCATAATCCACAAAAGTCTTTTCCTGTGCATCCAGAATTAAGTAACAATCTGAGTAAACCTAGTTGTAGCATGTCAGATACGATTCATGAGGTCATAACGAAAAATGTCTAGTCATGCAAGAGAACAGTTTTAAACTGGATTAGCTTAACATTCATGGTAGTACCTTCATAGCGTTATGCATAATTATCCCAAACTCTTACCGTTTTGCGAGTTGAAACACGCATGTATCTATCAGCATTTCCAAAGCACAGAACAAAACAGTTCAACATTTTGCATTTAACTGAGCCCAAATCACATTCATCGAAAGTCCATCTCAGTAAAAGCACTTCAGTTTTAACACCCATTTAAATATTCACGAGAAGGTGGAGAATAACCTTTCGTATGAATAAGATCCACATGTGTATAACAGTTACGATTCGTAAAAACGTTACATGGCGGGTTTTCAAACATCAAAAGGTAAGTGGTCACAATAGAGGAGGGTCGTGATAAATCGAAATAACTTCAGTAGGTTTCTATTTTCCTATTTTTGTAGCCATGGATCACAATTCAACAAAAGTTTCAAACTTAATTTTTCAGAATCCCGCCTGATACCACTGAACAGTTCGTCTCGGGATTTATAGCCTATGAACTTAGTCCCAAGCTAACCAAGGGAGGGGCAGGGGGGACATTGGTATTTAAAAAATTCTTAAGACAAGAAAGGAAAATCCAAACCAAATTCCACCACAAAATACAAATGCTGGAATTAAAAGTGCGAAGCAAGAAAAAAGAATACCAGAAATTTATAGTTGTGCGGTCGACTCGACCTACGTCCACTCCTTGACGGCACCCTCCAAGTATTGCACACAAAACTGACTCTCTTTAGCCCCCAAAGCCAGGCCGAGAAGCCCTCAAGAAAGCTCCTTGTTTGCTCACACCCAGCAAGGCAGAGAACCACACCTCCTTGTTGCTTCCCCTGAAGCTGGGCAGAGTAACCACAACCAAAAGCAAACTCCTCTTACCTCTTGACCCTTCTATGGACGAAAACCCATACGAAGACAAGCAGAGCACCTTGAGGAAACCCTTGTGATCCCCTCACAAGTCCTCCTCACCAAGATCCCTCTCTCTCCCTCTCTCTCTTTTCTCTCCTACAAGGTCTTCTCTCAGTCAGGCAGCAAGCCACAAGGTGTTAAAAAACGTTGGAGAAGAGCTCTCTTAAATAAAAGCAGCTCAAGGCGACGCTCATTAATTGCAAGAGCTCGACTTATCATCCAGGCCGATATCGGACATCGGCCTGGCGATTAGATAAATCAAGGAAGATCGCGCCAGAGCACAGCCCTGCGGAAACAGTCCCGTGGATGATTGAAAATCTTGGCTTCTGTCCGTCTCCGCTGATCTCACACGATCGTCCTGGCCGCCGGATTAGTTCAATCAGAGGTAAAAATTGTCTGAGCAACCCTGACGACAGTGCCGCCGATTGAGATTTGGCATTATCCGTCCAGGCATCTCCACGATCGCTCCTGGGCCGATATGATGTATCAATTCATCCTTGAATTATTCCTCTGATTCTTCCCTGATCAATTAGGCAAATTTTGTAATTTGTCCAGGCCGACTCTAGGAATACATTCCTGGCACGATTAATTTAAAATACAGTATGCCTAAACTGTCAAAAGCGGCAGTCTATTTCTATTTATTGAGCTTATCAGTCCAGGCCGATCAGGTAATGTACCGCTGCCTTAATAAGAATCTCTGATTTAGACTTTCTGATTTAAGCTGATCATCCGCGACGATATTAAATACTAGGCTGGGCCAGATGTGGGCAAAACAAATTCTTCTAAGCTTTTTCAAGTGTGTGTGTGAAGGGTTACTTAGCCATCAGATTTTTTAACCATTACAACGAGACTACAAAAGTAAAAAAAATAAAATTCCAGATCTGGATTCCAACCACTTCCTACGCAATCTCTGAACTTGCGCTTCTTCATTGATCGTCTCCCGATCTCGATATCCTGAAAAGTTAGAAGCAATAAGTAGTCCAAGAGAAAAAGTGTTTGTCAATCATCAAAACATAAGACGTGAAAATAGGTTTGCAACAGTTAGCACAAATATCCACTAACTTATTGCTTTCTCTACTAACATGTTTGAAAGTAACAATATTAAACTCTTTAATAAAGGAAGAGAACCTTATATAAATCTTCGGTTATTGATTATTGTTGATATTGATTTGAATACTTTTAATCACATTTCCATTATCTCCTTCAATGATAATCCCTTTGTATTGAGAAGTCCAATCCTTGAAAATACCATGAAGAGAAAGAATGGCCTCTAATTCAAGTCGAGCAATATCCCAATGAATTCCTTTGATACCCATAGCAAAAAGAAACCTTCCATGATGATCACAGCCAACAACTCCAATTCCAGCATTATAGGAAGGTAACAATGAAGCATCAACGTTAATTTTTATCCAATCGGATGGAGGAGGATGCCAAGAATTTTTAAACAACCTAGATGGTTGATTAACATCCCATAGGCCCGATTTATTTCTATTGGAAATAGAAATTGAAGTCATAATAAGAGCATTAGTTGCAATGATTGAATTGCTATCCTCCATCCCTTCATGAATCAGTCTATTTCTAGACTTCCAACAAAGAAATACCAAATTACAATAAACATTTGTGATAAATGCTTTCTTGGTAGCATTGAACTCCATCCAAGAAATTAACTTAGCATAAGTATTAAAAAAGGGAATGTGAAAGCCCCATTGATTCAAAATGTTTTTAGTTTGAATGAGTTTATCACAACTCACCGCCACATGCTTAATATCTTCAATTTCCAAACATCCTCTAGGACATAAGCATCCTTCTTTGAGTCTTCTATATTCCAGGAAATGAAATTTTGGAATAGCTTTATGGAATATTCTCCACAAAAATACTTCAGTTCTTTGATTACGACCAATTTTCATCATCCAAGACCAATAGCTTCCCTCATTTGAATCAATTAACCAATCTTCATAAGATAAGGTAGACAAACTTTTCCTAGAATTAAGAGAAATCAGCTCCATTTAGTCTTTACCGGCCTCTAGATCAATCTTCATGTTACAAATTATCTGAAGCAGCTCCATTCCAAAAGCATTTTTCAATTTAAGTATATTCCATCTACAATTTTCAATAAAGTAATCTACATATAATTCAACAATTTGTAGATTATCAATGAAAGTGGGCCATCTACATAAAGCTTTGTCCAGTATCCTTACGTCCTCCATGACATTCACTTTTTCACAAGTAGAAATTTTCCATCTTATAATCGGTTTAAGAGCTATAGCACCGCTTCTTATGATTTTACATGTACTAGACATGTTATGTTTCCAATCTGGTAACCAGCTAGAATTATCAAATTTCAACTTCAAGCATTTATGCAAAAAGAGTCTTCATCATTCACATATTTCCATGTGATTTTAGCTCTTAAAGAATTCAATCTTTGTGTACAAAAGTAAACACCCCTTCCACCTAAATGAAACAGTTTGCACAGATTTTCCCAGCTGACATAATATAAGCCAACTTCATTCTTCTCCTTATGCCAAATAAAATCTCTACAAGCTTTATCTATCTCTGCCAAGATACCAAGTGGAACCAAGGAATGTGTGCAATAAATAATTGGAATAGAAAGGATTGTTTATCTAGCAAGAGTAATTTTCCCTACAAGAGAAATAAACTTGCTTCCCCAAGTATCTAGCTTCCCAAGCACGTTCTCCAAAGAAAACTGAAATCAGAAGCCACCAATCTTCTCAATGCAATTTTAACTCCTAAGTAATAGAATTCCTTCACATACTTGAATCCCATTACCCGAGCAATCCTCTTCTTTCTTCTTCTACTAACAGCTTTCCCACAAAAAATGGAAGACTTATTGTAATTAATTTTTTGACCAGACCAATTACAATAGTCCAAAAAATATTTTTAATTCTCTTTACCATCTTAATGTTAGCTTTAGAAAAAATCAAGATATCATCTGCATAAAGCAGATGTGATATCCTAGGAGCATTATGATGAATCTTAATCCCTATCTCCATCTCTTCATGAATTAAAGCATTAGATAATGGTTGAGAACATAAATCAAAGAGGAAAGGAGATAAGGGACAACCTTGCCGAAAGCCAATATGAGCATTGATCCAATTAGAAGATTTTCCATTGATCAAAATAGAAAACCTTGGATCACGTACACATTTCAAAATTAGCTTTGAGAAGTGTAAAGGGAAGCCAAAATAATTCAAAATCTGCTCTAAAGTTTCCCAAGACATGCTATCATAGGCTTGATCCATGTCTATTTTGAAAGAAATCAATCCTTTAAAAATTTTGAAAACCTGAATTTATGGAAAACTTCTTGAGCAATTAAAACATTATCTAATAGAGACAGGCCTTTAATGAAAGCTGATTGATTTTCTTAAATCAGTTTTGGAAGTAGATTAACAAATCTATTGAGAAGAGTTTTAGTCACAAGCTTATAAAATTTTTTACATATGCTTATAGGCCTGAAATTTGAAGGTGTCATAGGAAACTCCACCTTTGGAATGAGTACAATAAATGTATCTTTCAAACTGGATTCCAGCATACCCATATCAAAAAACTTTTTCAATTCATTCCATACATCTAGTTTAATGACATACATCTAGTTTAATGATATTCCAATAGAATTTAATAAATGAATGAGTAATACCATCAACACCCGGGAATACACCTTCCAAAAGGCTAACAACATCTTAAACTTCATTCTGATTGAACTCGGAATTAAGAATTTTCCTATCAAAATCTGTTAACATTTCTCTCGGTCCGTGCCAGTTATTCAAAGAACATGATCTGTAGTTCCACTTGGTTTGGAAGAATTTGAAAAAAATCTCTTCAATTTGGGCTTGATCCTTCACTAGATCTCCATTATCATCTTTAATATTGAAAATATAATTTGCATTTCTTCTAGCATTTACAAATGAATGAAAAAACCTTGTATTCAAGTCTCCATCCTTTAACCAGATTACCTTTTCTCTTTGTCTCCACCAAGAGTTTAGACAAGAAAAAGTGCACTGAAGTTCATGGATTTTAGATCTTAGAAGCATGATTTTACTTTCAAGAAGATTTCCAGCCGAAGACTCCTCCATTTGAAGATCCATAATATCCTTGATCAGATTGTCCTTCACAATATTAAGGTCTTTAAATTTTGTTTTACTCCAGTAAAACAAAGCTTTCAAAGCCCTCTTGAATTTAATATCAAGCCTATCAGCATGATGATTATCAATATTTCTGTTCCAGGCTTTTTGAACAATGTCCGCCGAAGCATAGTGAGAAGCCCAAGTATCTTCAAACTTGATGTAGCCATTTGGCTTCAGTTGATCTTCCCATAATTTCATCATAATTTGGCAATGATTGGAAGCTATACGAGGAAGATGATGAACCACCAATAAAGAGTTAGACTCTAGAGCAGATGAATTAATAAAGCACCTGTGTAGTCTGTCTAAGATCTTAGCTCCACCTGATTTGTTATTGCACCAAGTATATCTTAGACAAATAAAATTCAATTCATGATAATCAATGCTAGTAAAAAATAATTTCATTTCCTTTGGGCCTTGTGAGAATTCAAAACCTCTACCTCCATTTTTATCAGCTTTGGATAAGAGGCAATTAAATCCTCCCACCACAGAAGGACTATCAAGGAGTATATACTTCTCCAATTGATTCCAAAGGTCCAGTCTTTTATAAGAATCTTTGTTTGCATAAACAGTAGAAATCCTCCAAATTCCTTTATTATGAATTTCTAAATCTCCAATTACACATTGACAAGAAGAGAACAAGGTATTAAAAGAAGCAAACCATGTATTCCAAAGAATTAAAATTCTTCAAGAAAGTCCCTCCGAAGGATAATGAAAAAAATTCCAATCCATCCCAATAAGAGCATTGATATCCTTTCTATTCATAGAAGAGACTTTGGTTGATAACAAACCAATAAAACCCACACCATATTATTTTACAAATTCTTTAAGATCTAGAGAAGCATGAACTTTCCTTGCTCCTCTACAATTTCAAAAGACAATGGAATTCGTTGATTAGAAGGGGGACTAGCCCCATTCTTCTTGCCTTTATTACCCATCTTCAATCTTCTATTTATAGTCATTAGTTTAATTGGTCCAAGAGTTTTAAGCTCCTTTCCCATTTTTCTTTTGACCAAATTATTATCCACTTTAACATTCTCAACTGTTAAAGCCATATCATCCAATTTATGAGATGACATATTAACATTATCATCTATATTTTTTCCCATAACATTTTCAACATTGTTAACATCCTCATCTATAATGTTAAGAATATCAAACTTATTCTTATTCAACAATATAGGTTGAGAAGAAATAGCATTCTTACTTGATGAATTCCCATTTACGTCCCAAGATAAATCTACAACAATGAGTGGCATATCTTCCAGGATTTCTCCATCCTCCATGCTTCTGTCATTTGATTTAGCAATTTTTGTATCTTCAACAGTAACCAGATTTCTACCTCTTTAATGAATGTATTCCTTTATACCACAAGTCTTGTCTCTTTCATTAGGAACAACAATTCCCAATTTAGTATTCTGGATTGGAATCTAACTTCGAACAACTGCTGGTTTAGTTATCCAGGCTTCTCTTACAGCACTTGTACCAGCACGTATAATAGGTTTTTGCACCACCTTATTTGCATTGTTCTGAAACCTTCTATTTTTCCCATATTTGACCTGCATCCAAGGGCCATACCCTTTTTCTTCTGGATCTTCAATAGCTCCTTCATTGCCACCAGTTAATGCATCATGGCCATTAGCAACCACTTCCGAAGAATGCATATTGAATTTATCGTTTTTCTCTTTAGACTTGGAAAGAGCACATTTTTCCTTCAAGTGGCCAATTTTTCCACATTTGAAACAAAGTTTAGAAACTTTTTCATATTCCACTTTTTGGTAAAATTTGCTAGATTCACCTTCCACCCATACTCCCAAAGGAAGTTGTTCGTCTAAATTAATACAAACACAAATCCTAGCAAATTCTCTTCTATTCCATTGAAACATGTTTCCATCTAGAAGAAAAGGCTTACCAACTAAAGATACAATTATGCAAATGTTAATATCATCCCAGCAATATAAAGGTAGAATAGGAAGTCTAATGCACGCCAGAGCCGAAAGACCCTTCAAGGAGTTTGTTGAAAAATTAGATGACCATTTTTCAATACCCACAATGTGACCTCTAACAAACCAAGGTCCTTCACTTAAAATTGATTCCATAATCTCAGCATTCACACATGAACACAGTGCACAATCTTGATCCAGCATGGTGAGTCTAAATTTCCCAAAGCAACTCCATTGCCTTCTTAATTCACTGTTGATCACATAAAATGGAATATTATCATAAAAAAATTTGATGACAAGAGCATTTTCCAATCTTCTAGAATTCTCCAACACATTTTCCTTATGCAATTTTATAGTTTTGCCATTATCGGCCAAAAATGAACCTAAGTTCAAATTATCCACTTTAACATTAGCACTTCTCACCCAAGCATTGGTCTTTAGATTTCCCCTTTTATCATTTATGTCAGGAGGAGTAATCTCATTGGAAATATGATTTTTAGAGTTCAATTCTCCTTGAATACAACCCCTAACATACTCTAAGTCATTTTGCAATGCCAACAAAATCTTCTTAACTGGTTGCGGCTCATCAACAGATAACTTATCGGCATCTCCTTGATTTTTCTCAATCACAGCAACATAAGCATTTGAATTTGCACATTTAGAAACCTGATCACCAGGACTGCAAGGAGTAGAATTACAAAATCTACTCACATGTAATTTAAAATCTGAAGAAGTAGAAGCATACGGACTACCCAAATTAAGTTTCAGGTTTTTAAAACCTTTCGGACTCTTCATTCCATCATCAATAAAAACATTTTTTTCATTTACCAATATATGAAATAATATTTTTAGTAGTAAGACATGCTCCTTCATTAATAATCAGTGGCTTCCCTTTAACATTTAGATTCTGATTCCTTCACATCAGGAAGTCAGACAAAGAAATTTTATCAGTAGAATATGAATATGGAGGACTAGCCTCCCAGCCATTGCAATAAACTGTTGATCATCAACAATCTTTCATTGTTGGATGATCAGAGATGGATCCCCGACAAGAAAGATCGGCGAGAAAAAAACAGGAACGATGGAATTTGAAAAATCACCTTCTCTCACTAGAAAACGGATCTTTCTATCACTAGAAATGATTCCGTAATTTTTTTTCATTTCTCAAAAACTAATTTGGGATGGTTGCAAAACTCATTCATAATTATCAGTTATTGTGAGAATGCTAAGTATTGAAATTGAATATATTAATCCTTATGTTTTTTTTAGTAATTTCATTGATCTTCTCCTGTAAATAAATCTAGAGGATAATTTAGTCCCTATAGATTTGTATCGAACAAAGAAATTATTCCAAGTTAGGTCTCATAGCTATAAAAATTGATTATTATATAAATGGATGTATGTTATACTATAAGGATGATGTGATAAAAGTTTATTATCACAATACAATGCTCCTAGGTTTAAACCAATCTTAGGAAAACATTATCATTAAATGAAAGATGTTTCATATTCTCATTTGAGATAAGTTCTCCAATATCGCAAAAGAAGGATGCTCTTATAAGAGGGGTCCTCAAATATATTATATGAAAGTACCCTCGAAAGGAGATTTATTGTGCAATCACATTTTGGGAAATTGAATCTGATGATGAAAGTAAGGTAGAGTTTTGTGAAATCAATATTTAGATGATCAGCCTGTAGAAGCTAAACCTGCACCCTAAGAGATTAAGTATGGTGGACAAGCTGCCTGATGGATTAGTTAAAAGGAGTAAACTTAGGGACCAAAGAAGATCCTCACCAAAACTTCATTAGTCCCATTCTCTTAAAAGTGCAAGTTGAAGTGATAAAAGAGCTCCTCCATAAATTCAGGGATTACTTTGCCAAAATATATGCTGAAATGATTGACATATTTCTTGATATAGGGTACAAAGATTGGCCATTAAACTAGATATAATGCCTATCAAGAGAGCTCTAAGGAGAATGAAATTCAAGATTGAAAAACAGGTGAGTGTAAAAACCAAAACGCTTATAGATGTAGGCTTTATTTGAGAAGAAAAATTTGTCAATTGGATTGCTAATATTATGCTTGTCAGAAAGAAGAACGGTTATATCCATATCAATATTAACTTTTAGGGCCTCAATAGGACATGTACAAAAGATTATTTTCCATTTCTATTGTAGATCTCTTAGTAGATAACACATCCAACTATGATATGTTATCCTTTATAGATGGATCGTCAAGATAAAATTAGATTAAGATGACACCTGAAGATGAGAAGAAAACATCATTCATAATTCCTATTGGCATATTTGCTACACAGTCATGCCCTTTAGCCTAAAGCATGTTTGTTCTATCTATCAGCAAGTAATGGAAACATCTTTTACAAATTAATTAATTAAAATCTTAAATTCTACAAGAATAATTTCATTGTCAAGAGTATGACCAAAATGAAAACCTGGGTGACTTGAGATATGTGTTTGAGAGGATAAAAAAATTTGACTTGAAAATGAATTCTCTCAATTGTGCTTTCAAGGTCTCCTCGAGAAGAATTTTTAGGTATATTTTTCATTATTGGGAAATTAAAACTAGGCCCAGTAAAATTAAGGAGATTATAGGATGTTACCACTAAGAACCTTCGATAACTTTGCTCCTTGTAAGGATAGCTTGATTTCTTTTGGTAATTCATATAAAACTTATTAGGTAGGTGCTAGCCATTTTTAAAACTAATGAAGAAAGATATTTTCTTCATATGGGGTAGATAATTCTATAAAGCTTTTGATAGTATTAGGAGATACTTGTTAAATTCGTCAAATCTCATAGCACCAATTTTGAGGAAGCCACTTATCCTATAAATAATAATATTAAAAAAGTCCCTCAGAGCACTTCTAGCTCAGCATAATGAACAAGGCAAGGAGAATGTAATCTAATACATCAATCGAAGGTCTGATGGAGCAAATATACATTATTCTCTAATTAAAAAGAACTATATGTCAATAATTTTTGTTGTCCAGAAACTCTACCACTATATGCTTTCCCATAAAATTATGGTGATATCAAAGATCAATCCATTAAAGTTCTTAATGACAAAACCAACATTAGTATATGATTTTTTAAGAGAAAAATAATTCATGAGTTTGAGAGATATTCTTCAATGGAGCATCATCATTTAAACTGCCTAACCTCCATATTTAGTAAAAGCCAGAGCCAACATCAATCTTACTTTCATAATTACTAAGGGGATATAATGAGATATTTGTTAGGTCTGATTGATCCTTGAACAAATGTTAAAGTTGAATATGAGGATTTAATAGCGGATATAGGAATTGCTATTTTAGTTGGGTTTTAAAACCTTCATGTTTTTGGTGACTCTCAACTTGTTACAAATCAGGTGTTTGGCATCAACAAAATTAGCAAGCTTGAGATGTCTTACCATCATTGATGGGTACTTGAGCTTATGAAGTGAATTTTAATCATTAAATTATCTCTAATTACTTAAGCTCCAAATATCAAAGCTAACTTCTGGGAAAAATTAAGCAAGAAGATGGAAAGTATGAACAATGAGCTTATATTGATTGGAGTCCAAACTCATTAGGTCTTAGGCCAGAAGTTATGTAGTTCTTGTTGGAAGAGATATTTCCAAATTCAAGCTAGTATGATAAAACTTTTCTTGATTATTAACCTCCCCAATAAATTATTTCTACAGACTAGCTAGATGAACATCAAGCAATAAGAGAAGTTACAAATCTTGGGTAGCCTTAGAATCATGTTTAAATTGCTTAGATGTTAAAGAATAAGAAGATTGGAGCTAGTCATTCAATAACTATTTCAAACCAATAAAAGTACAAGCACACAAATTTCTAGCTGTAAAAATTAGGAAAAGTGCATTGTGATACTCATTTATTAACAACACATTGTATCAAAGAGATTTTGTCGAAATGTGGCTGAGATTTTTTAAGGATAGAAGAAATAGGGTTGTAGTAGAAGTTCAAGAAGGACTTAGAAACACACATCAATCAAGTCCAAAAATGGAGGTCTAGATCAAAAGAATGGACTATTACTGTCCAGCACTGGTGAAATTTATATTTATCATGCTAAGAGGTGTCATGAATGCAAAATTAACGATGATGTTATACATTAAAAGCCAAATCTTCTATACCCTATAGTAGCATCCTGGATATTTGAATATGAAGGCACCAATATAATCAAATTGACATATCCTCCAACATCAATTGGATACTACTTCATTTTGGCTGCAAATGGCTACTTTTCTAGGTAGACAGAAGCAGCCCTATTCAAAGAACTCACGTTCGAGTGCACGTTCTACTTATTTACTCAAAATGTTGTTTATAGATCTGGTGTACCCTGCTACATAATCATAGACATTGATATAACATTTAAAAGAACCAAAATTTATAAATTCGTTAGTCGACACAAAATCGATTAGCATTACACATCTATTTATAACCTAAGGGCAAATGGATTGGTAGAGGTATTTAATAAAATGTTAATAAAACTTCTCATGAAGATTCACATCAAGAATAAAAGAGAGTGTCAGACTAAGGAGTTGGAAGCATTGTGGTTGTATTGTATGATTTGGAAGATGCATACCAATACAACTTCTTATGTATTAGTGTTCAAAGTTAAAGCTGTGTAACTACTAAAGATTGAGCTGCAATCTCTTCGAGTAGCCATCCAACATGATCTCCCTTAGGAAGAAAATTTTTATGTAGAATGGAATAGCTTAATGCACTAGATGAAATCAAATTGTAGTCTCAACAAAATATTGAAACCTATCAAGAAAGAATGGCCAAATCCTTTGATCAGATGGTCCGCCATTGAGCATTTCAAGATGGGCAATTAGTCTTGGTAGAGAGAAAGATAATAAACTCATACCAACCAATTGGTGGTAAATTTAAATTTAACTGGGAATGTCCTTTCATCATCATGAAGGAATACAAGGGAGGAGCTCATTAACTTATCGATCTCAATGGTCAAAGACTCATGTCATCAATGACTAATATCCAAAGAAATACCTCATATAAAGCTTACCCAAGAAATTCCTATACTTAATGTACTATATAATATTTAAATTATTATGCATAGGCTTATTCATATAAGTACTTATTTTCTTAAAATTCTCATGTAGTACAAGAAAGCATTTTAGTATCCTATAAAAATCACTCTATAAGATAGGGATCATTTTTTTTTATGTTTTATAATTAGAACATGTCTAAATTCTCCCATAAGGGTAGGGAATTTTAATTATTTATTTGGGATGACATTGTGCTCTATGCCAAGATCCCCAAATAAATGTTTAAAATCATAAAATACAAAACATCCTAGACCATTCCCAAGAAGATAAGGGACATTTTAAATTTTTATTTGGGTCAATATCATGCTTCTTTTTGAAATCCCTAATAAATATTTAAAATCATCAAATACAAAAAACTTTTAAAATAAGGGAATAAAATAATTTTCCTAGTGTGTTACATATATGTAGGAAAACCTTCAAAACTTGAGACATCGGCTTCTTCCCAAAAATCTAAAGGTTAGAAAGAAGATTTTTATGGCTACACACTCTAGAAAGTTGATCTAGAGTGGCACAAATTCTTTTGTAACTTGAAGCTAAGGTCTAAATGGGTGTATAACGTCAAACTCAACAAGCCAAAAAAGGATCGAATCATTGGTAGCTTTACCTACTCAAAAATTTATAAAAAGGGCCATAGTAGAGAAACTCTCATTTTGTCAACACATCTGTAAGGGTTGTCTTATGTATGAAGGCTCATTTGACTCAATAAGTTCATGTAGTCATATTCTAGAAAATTCTCCTAATTGACAGGATGTGGTGTGGTCAAGTTGCTAGCAGCTCCATCTACTTAACAAGTAATAAAATAGGCCATGGTAGGGGATTTTCCCGTTCAACCTATGGATGATCAAAGATATTAAATTCTAGCTCACCTAATATAATAAGTTTTAAGTAACCTAGATTGAAGTTTTCTTGGTTGGTTAAGAGTCAGGGTATTACCTAAATTTAGTACTACTAATAAAATCCAATACCTACAAATTGTTCAACAAATCTGTTGAGTATAAAATGTGGATCAAAGGAAATCTTCTTCAATGAGTTTACCAAAGCCTTATGCAAAGGACAGAAGAAATTATCCTTGAGTTCATTTAAATATTATTATTGAACTAAGAGGATTTTAGTCATCAACAAGTCTAATATACTTAAAGATCTAGACAAATGACACCTTTCCATCAATTTAGTATGAAGGGTTTAGGTCATTGGAATATTCTCATTTTCCAATCCCACCAAAACAAGAAGCAAAGGGTAGAAGGTATTGAAAATTTTTAACAAGTTAATGCTGTCAAATCAAGTAATCCTTCATCAAGTCCACTGGTCAAAGCATAATCTGAAATGAATCAAATTCTAATATTCTAATTTATTTATATCAATAATAACTCCATTAGCAAAAAGGCACATCCTTCATCAAGTCTATTTAAGCATGAAGCTAGGGAAGAAGATATGTTTTACCCCTGATAAGTAAAATATGACAAATCAAGAAAGTTCCTTCATCAAGGTTGTCATTGATGGATGATAGGGTAGAAGATAAAACTGGATCAAGTTCATCAAAGACTAAATCTATGATAGAAATAGCTCATATATTTTACCAAAAACCCATCATCAATAAGTCCAATCAACATAAAACAAATGATGAATGAAAGCCTCTCTTTATTCAATAAACTACCATCGGTTTAGTCAAAATAGTCACTTGAGGATCCATATAGTGAAACCCTTAGTGTAACATGAAGTATAGATATTTAGAGATTTGTAGGGTCAATCAGTATTCGACAAATATGGGACATTTTAATCATGTATCACCTTTGTTAGGGGCATTTGATGACCTCTAAAAATATTCTACATTTAAAAGAGAATACCAAGTAATGTGACTAACATATATATATATATATATATATATATATATATATATATATATATATATACATTATATATATATATATATATATATATTAATATATATATATATATATATATATATATATATATATATATCGCTTATCTGAGCACTGGGATACTTTAATCAAAATTAAAAAGGATCAAAATCTTAGCTGACCATCAAATAGTTTACACTGATGTTCTCAAGGAACCATATTTGCTAAGGAAGAGACATTCTTGCATAACTCAATTAAAATAATGATGAGTATGACGTGGCGAATGATGAGTATGATCGTTGGCAAGAATGATGTGTGTGATAACTACCCAATTGACATTTGATCATCAAATAAGTTGAGCTAATATGATCAAACCATTAAATTTACCAAAGGTGAGACTACTCCAGTTGAATTAGATGATGATGTCAAAATTGATAGACTACAAATGAAACATTGTGCAACAAACATTCCTAGTTTTATAAACAAACTCTGTCTTGTGTCTGGAGGTCAAAATTATATTAGAAATGGCTGGCAATATTACCCATTCCATCAAAGGTGGTCAACATCAACGGACTATAGGAGAAATATTCTGTGTTGTTAAACGAACGCCACTCATTCATACAACATACTTTACCGTTGAGTCAAAATGTTGAAATTATTTAAAAATGACTATAATATGAATAGGTCCTTCTATGAGTGAAAGTGCAAAATTGAAAGCTGTTTTTTGGAAAAACATGTAAATTGAGGCACATGAAAATAGAATTTAAGAGAGGTATAAATCACATTCCTCTTTCTTTATAGGTTGTATAATTTTATAATGATAAATTGCTTTTATCATATTCATATATATATATATATATATATATATATATATATATATATAGATTAAAATTATCTTTTCATGTTACCTATGTTAAAAGTAAGATCAAATCCTACACAGCCATCCCTTATCTCTGC
This sequence comes from Dendrobium catenatum, assembly GCF_001605985.2. Lineage (NCBI taxonomy): Eukaryota > Viridiplantae > Streptophyta > Magnoliopsida > Asparagales > Orchidaceae > Dendrobium > Dendrobium catenatum. The sequence continues at coordinate 948,913 of NW_021318846.1, forward strand.
CTAAAATCTATTATTATCCTATTCAAATCCAATTGTACTAGATCAATAACCAATAGCGATTTTTAGCTCATGCGATCTATTATAGAAGACCCATCATATACACATTATGCTATCTATAAATATATGCAGAGGAGATGTAGTTAATGCAAACACTTGTAGGCAATACTAGAAGATGTAAAATTTATGGCAACTTGCCTGCAGGTGAAATCAGGAGGCTGGTGATTCATACAAAGACCTTCCTATAAGTATTGATAGTCAACCAACATAGAATATAGAAGCTTACTCACTAGAAACTATAAGAAACTTTCCATACACACTGCATACTATCCAAAAGAAAATATAGAAGAGTTGCGATAATATTTGGTACCTATTAGAAACATTGGAAGATATGTGTTGAGCATAATTTATCTAAGAGCTAAAATTAAGAACCCATCATGTACTTGATAGTTTTCATGAAAATGTGTCATGCACTACATGCAAGCACTAAATCATCACACTAATGCATTATGCAAGAAAGTATGCATTGCATGTCTACATAATGCATGCATATCATTCAAACAACCCATACTATACAATTCACCAATAAGGAGAAGAAGGGAATTTGTAGTAAAAACTACTGGCCACTGATAAATTAAGGAAGTAAACCTATGGAGCCAGGTTTCCACACAAGTTATCTACTTAATTATAAGCGACAAATATGAGAACCTAACGCACCATAACTCTTATATACTGATAGAACTACAAGCTCCTAAAAGAAAACATTCAAGAAAGTGACAACTTGTAGAAGAAGAAATGAGCAAAGTAGTTATGGCGATGGGAAAAATTGAAGCCCAACATATCATTAAATTGCTCCACCAGATTTGTACTACTCATACAAGAGGATAGAAGGCTTCTAAATAGAATGCTACACACACTCAATTGATAATCATTTGCACATCTAATACACTTCAAATTTCCCGCCCACATGCATTATAATAGGAATAATGTTTTGTTCAATCATGACATCTGACATTGCAAGATGTATTAAAATACAAATACACTAAACACATATATACTACTATATGGAGAACACATTATGGAAGTATATTAACCAATTTACCAAACACATTGTGTTATAGTGGTACATCACATTTAATAGCAAATACATTATCCATTAGACACATACTTATAGCAACCATAAAAGGGATTATACAAATATGCATACAACACATAAATGCATTCTAAAACTATATCATATAAGTGCATCATATCATTCATGTAAGTTTATTATCTAGTTAATATACTATAGTGGATAATCAATTTTGCAATGTCAATCATGTAAGCATGAGCATCCTATAAATATGTAAATCATGTAAAATATACCAAATATACTAAAAATTCTACAAATATAAATACATGTATGGGCCTAACCAAGCATGATGTTTGCACATATGTGATTTTTCAGCATGCTATATTAGATGAGAAATGAGCCTAAGTTTGTTCCTAATCCTTCTATGTAAATAGATAGGAGATGTCGAAGCTTGAACAACTAAATAAATGATTTTCTATGACATTTTTTTATACATTCATGTTAGGAACAAGGATTATTACAAAAAAGATTTATTATTAAAAAGTATAAAGCTGACAATGAATATTATCCTCTATCACTAAGTAGATAGAGTCAATAAAGTTTAACAACAAAGTGAAATTTCCCATAAAACACTGATGATGGCCATGTTGACAAAAAATATCAATAGTAAGGGATCTTTAACTTTTAAAATGCCTCTCATACTCAAAAAATATAAACACTTACACTGACAATAAAGTCACCCAGATAATGGTCGTGTTTAATATAAATCTAAACCACAGGGGTTAATATATAAAGACCTATTGAAGATCTAAAGATATAAATTTCCCAATAATTTTAATGTTTAAATTTAAAATAAAGCACAAAAATACTTAAAGAAGCATACCCATCCACCCCTTTAGAATAGTTTATTGAGATGGACAAGTTGAAAAAACTCTTTAGCTCATAAAGAGAAAATGTCTTATCAAGAATATCACTAAGATTTATTTTCTATATATCTCCTGACAGTACATACATGGCATGTGACCTCTAACTTATGGTTTCACCACTAAATGGCACCACAAATAAAAATGAGGGAAAATTTCTACGTAACCTGTTATTCAAAACCCATTCTTCCTTCTAAAAATTTTTCATGAAACTTAAATGACAAAACTGTAGAGAGAGTTGCTATTTGCATGTTTAATATTCTTGCAAGTTGTATTATTTTGATGATTTCAAATATTATTTTTTTTATATATCTCCTAACGCTTTTTGGAAGTTTTATTTTTGTTTTGCTCTAGTGTGTACTATCATTTCAGGAAAATCAACTCCAAGCGATGAAGACTTCAAACTATTCATTTGTAAATCACATTTTTTTTACATGAAAGGGAGTGACTGAAATTGAGTAAAAAAATCACAACACACTCTTAGGGGACAATTTTTTGTGAATTGATCGTACGGGACGAACCATGTTCGTATGGGTCGATCATGTCAATTAGCCCCTCAGAAGAGCAACGGACTGAACATACGAGGAGAAAATTTTCTAAGTTCTATTCATCCAGGACGAATGTTAATTTTCATACCGGGACGAAACTCTCGGGATTCTCACTCGCAATGTTCATCCAGTCGAAAAATAATTTTCATACCGGGACGAAACTCTCCGTATGGGTTCGTACAGGATGAAATTAATTTTCGTACCAGGATGAAACTCTGTATGAGTTCGTACAGGACAAAATTAATTTTCGTACCAGGACGAAACTCTCTGTATGAGATCGTACAGGATGTAATATATTTTCATCCCTGGATGAACCTCTCTGTTTAAAATCATTCCAGGATGAAACCTATTCATCCCAAGATGAACTGAACCGACGTAAGTCAGTTGGTTACGTCCTGTAGAATTTTTTGAAACCGACATATGAAATAACCGTTTCGTACCGGACGAACATAGTTCGTACGGGACGATGAGCGTGTACGAACATAGTTCATACCAATTTACATTAGGTTCGTTTCCAACACTTTAAGTAAAATCATCCAGGACGATCCACGATCGTATGGGACCATCCACTGTGTACAGAATTGAAAACTTGCAGTTTTTGGGCGATTTGTTATCGAACTCAGTAATTACTCGGTATTGGAACTAGTATTAGGCCAATATATCTGTACTGCGTACCAGGAGCGCTTTATTCGCTTCTCCCCGGGAAACTCATACTTACTACTCGTAATCTCAGTGGGCACGCAAAAAGGAGAGGACAAAACACTTCCATTGCCAGATACTCGAGCACTTGGTGTAGCTTATGTGCGTCTATATAGACCTTCTGTTACTCGTACTAACTCGGTAATACTTCAACAATATCAACCGGGGCTACGGCGTAATTCTGGCCGGTATAAGGGGTAGGGGCTGGCCGAATGGTACCAAGTGGTCACCTGAGAAGTTGAAAACATCTAGGCTCGGTATCGTTGAGTTTGTGCCAGCTCCGGATTATTCTGTTCGATAAATAGCTTTAAAAATAAAACACTTCAAAAATTACTTTTAGAAAGAAAAAAAAATGTGTTTCAGCGCGGGCTTCTGCGCCCTAAAACCCTCGCAGGGCCTGCCGTTTCCATTGTAACCTGCGAGCTTGACTCTACCAACAGGGGCACCCCCTTTTGAGCCGGCGCGACAACGACTCCAGCAACAATATCTACACTTTCACTAAATCTCTTCAAATGTTTCAACTTCATATGTTTTAATTGTATAGACCTTTATAGATAATGAGCTCTAGTGGAGTAGAACTCGCTAATATGATAAGGTCCATCAATAATCAATATTGAATATCAACAAATCATCCATAAGGTATGTTACATAAAATAGGTAAACATCCAAGAAGGAGCACATATTTCCTGGGGGCGCATTCAACAAAGACTTGCTAATTTTCCGTGTAAGCAGACATACACACAGGAAGAGGATCCTGTTATTATAGTTATATCGCAATAGCTGATAAGCGCACTCAATTTATATTAATCGTCACATTTGACTAGATGATTATCTATTCTTGGTAAGTTAAAATATCGCGATTTTTTCACACTTCTCCTTGCTTGAATTTTAAACAAAAAATAGCGACTGAAGAGAATCAAGCAATTATTTTGGAGTTTGCATTCCAGTCCTTTCCGTACCCCGCTTCTGTCTGATTTTTCATCGAATAAAAAAAACTTTTCCGTACCATATAAATTTTTTTAGGAATTTCGAAGTTACTCTGTGGGTTTAACAAGGGGAGTCTCATCGTTTATGTTTGTAAGACCACCGCCTAATTGTCGCACTCTTGTGATCAAATTTACGGAACGCGGGCTTCGAAAAAGATAAACTACTGAAGTTATACTGTATAAGCCAATTAAGCAATAAGGGCTTCTAAAGGTTTTTTGAAACACGCTTGGTAGTCATATATGGAGTAAAAAAGAGCTTCCAAAGACATTTATTCCAATACTTTCCGAAGCTCATCATGCTTCATAATCCTCATACATTCAATTTCTTGTAAAATGTAAACAATAAAGTTAGGCTTATTGGCATCCAATACTCATATGCTACAGTAAACAAAGAGGGCCTTATCTTCGAATGGAGGAGATTTTGTGATATCCAAAAAAAAAAGAATCAAGCATGTTGTATCGATAGATTGATTTGGTAGAAAAGCATTTAATTTACAAATGAGAGAAAAAACTAGAACAGAAAATAGCTAGTATTTTTTACTCAGGGTCTGACATCCGTGTCTATATCCTAGCAAGGAACTACCACATTACAAGAATAGCCCTTTTCACCAATGGTCATCTGCAATAACATGTCTGACAGGCATAGCTTGTCACCATCTTCGAAGAATAAGGGAGAGGAGACGAATCATTAGCAACGAAGTTGTTGCAAAGAGAGAGGGACAATATTTGAGAAGTTGCTCGGCCACTGAGGAGTTTGGAAAAAGCGGAGAGGATGAAATTGGAGTTGCCCCTTACGTTCATCTTTTTGTGTAGTTGAGTCGACCTTTATTATTTATACAGCCATGTGTTTGGCAAAGTTTGTCACCCCACAGATCCCAAAGAACCATCTTTTACAGATGCGACCATAAGCCCTAGTAATACAACCCCCACAATTAGTGTTCTGTAATCCCGCACTATAAGCCACTGCTCAAGAGGCTCCCATGAACATAATACTTATCAGCCATCGTGACTTCTTTTGCTCCATCATAAGATATGGCGGCATACCGCCTTTTTCACCTCAACTTAAGCTTCGTGGAATCGGCGAACGTCTCTTTTAGCCCATCAATGCCACGATGTTGGCGGAATCCACCAGTACTCTTCCCAACTGCTAGTAGTAAAGTTGACGAACTGTTCGTTTCCTTCTCCATCAATCCTTCCCTGGGAGTAAGGTGAGGGCACTATGTTATTAAACATCTCTCAAAGTGGGAGGGAGAAGACTTCGACAGTTTCACCACTCTCCTAGTGTCTCGAGCGCACTCTTGAAGATTTGCTCCGGTATGGCGCAGGCCGACCAGAGTGACAGTAATCCAATTCACAGTAGAAGCTCTTATTTACATTTGACCAGTGAAAGCCTCTACCAGCGCCTAAATATAGAAACTCTACTGTCAATTTGAAATAGCTCTCTCAACATCTCCTCTTGATCTTTTCTTGCCAAATCAGACTGAAGATCCAAAAGGCAAAAAGTTCGGTGGTGGCGTCTATAATTTTGGACATATATTAAAAAACGAAAACCCGCCCCAAAAACGCGAAGTTGCATTCTGTACCGAAGGATTACCGTACAATCATTAGCATGTTGGAGAATTCTTATAAAGTGCGAAAGACCAGAAAATGTAAAAAGGGCAAGGTTTCTCCCGTCATATTACTACCTGCATTGAGTAGCAACGAACTATCTCGTCATGTGTTGTGCATACGCTTAGAGAAACGTCTTATTTCATACTGGTCTGTGTGACACAAAGATCAACAGAAATTCAATGAACTACGTCGTTCATTCATCTTGGCAGAAAAGCTGAGCTGGAAAATTATAAAAACAGACGGGTTCGCGGGATGAAGATGAGCACATTATATCATAGTACGAAATCAACTATATCATCATAACTGAGAAGAGTGTTCATCCCGGTACATAAATAATTTATCATTGTACGAATCCAACAAGAGTTCGTCTGAGACAAAAGTATTATTTGGTCCTATTGATAGAACTCTGGTAAGCATGCAAGATGAATTGTAGATTCACCGGAATTTTATTGATAAGATATTTCTACGTCGATAAATCATTGCGAGATGAGACGAAAACGTCCGTCCACTCGGGTACATCTAAAAAATATAAAATTTTGTATGTTCGCACAATAATACTTTAAAAAAAGTATGCTTTTGTCCCGTCTGGCATGTTAAAGACTCCGCGTTGTTCCTCTCAGTAATTAGTGCTGAGTAGGGGCTTTGAATATTGTGTTGCAGAGTAACGACTATGTCATTCGATAACGAATTACAAAAACCATTGTCCCATATAGAGTATGTGTTTATAGCTTATATTATTTGTAAAACTCTCTATTAAAAAAGACTCCCTTTTCAATTGTAAGATAGAATAATGTGAACATTTATGACACAATGTACGTCTTTAGAAGTTCCTTCTCATCGCTTGGAGTTATTAGGGCAATTCATGTAACGTGAATGTTGTAGCAGAAAGGCTTAGGTAGCCTACGATGCAAAAAACAACGAAGAAAAATGACAATTATCCTAAAATACGTTTTTAAGGAGTTGAATTATAAAAATAAATTATATTTGAAAGATCATTAAAGTCCAGTTGCGAAGAATTGAAAATATGTGCAAATGAGCACTCTCTCATACAATCTCCCCTTTTATCTGATGTATGGGAAACATAATTTGTTTGATTTAAGATACTTAATTACTAAATAATTTTTCTCAAATCCACGACCCTATGATTGTATGATTATAGAAAAATATGTGAGTGGATTATTGATAAGAAAAGTTGTTTTCTAAAACTTTTTATAATAAAATGAAAAATAACATGAGGACAAATAAGAAGAACACAAAATAGACAATAAACAACACTTTACGTGAATAACATTACGAAAATACAAAAACAAAACACATCAGTCGCAACATTTTATGTAGATGTAGCAAGGAAATAATCAATTTGTCTCAGCCCTTTTTAACAAACAGTAACAAAGGAAGAGTGAAGAAGAAAAGATTTACAAATAATGTTAGAAAAAAGCCAATAAGATGAGAGAGATTTCTTGATATTCTTAAATCTTCAAAGTATGTAGAAAGAACTTGCAATAGGCTATTAAATTTGGATACGACAGAATAGACTGAATTTATATCTAAATGTCAGAATGTAAATCTTTAGTAATAAAAGACGATTTTTCGAAGGGAGCGAATTGAGATTGGTCATAGCAATATAGACATGAATACACAACTTATACAGAGATTGATTAGTCAGTTGGCCTAATGACTAGCTCATTAGTAAATTTTATAACTCAACGTTTATCGAAATTAATATTAGAATTCTGAACTTAGATAATTCATGAATTTAAAGATTAAAATTAGAAGTCATTATGAAGTGATTATTAACATGATGGCGCTATTTGCGCACCTTTTTCTCAATTTATTCTCGTAGCACCATTTGTTTGTGCTTTATATTTTGTATTTGGGCTTAATATTTCTTTGGCTTTTTCTTCTGAGTCATTACAAATTTTTTTTCGTGCAACTTCATTTATTTTTTTAATACTATTGACATTTTTCAAATAGTATTATATTTCTTTGCATCAAATCAATAGTTAATATATTTCAACATTTTCTAAAGTCGTAAAAACTGAAAATTATTCTGAACAGAAGACAAATACAAAGAATAATGGCGATAAACATCTAAATTACTATAAATATGGAAGAATATCGTCGAAACAACAGACAATAAGAATTGAAAATTTGATAGAATAGTTAATTATCACAGCATTGTCTCAAAATTTCATGGAAAAAAGTCATATTTATTATATTGAAATTAATATTGAATATTTACAAGCTTAATAATGCAAAATATTAAGGATTAAAGATAAAAATACCTATGTACATAGAGTCTACACATTTCTAACATTAACCCTATGAAAAATGAAACTAATTGGATGATCCACGTTTAATTATAACCTATTCTTTAATTATACCTCTTTTGGATACAATATGTGAGAAATGGAACAGTAGAAAGTAAAACAGAAAAGAAAAGTCACTTAAACTACAAGACAATACTGAAGTAGAAGCTATAAAACAACATAAAGAAATTTTAATACTGGGAACAAATAGACTGGAACTCATTTGTGATTGATGGATCCGCGAGCCAAGAGTCATTGCGTATAGGTGGAGAACTGGAGAGGAAGGAGGTGCGTAGCTAGACAAAGTTGATGGATTATACATGGAGCCATTAACACAGCTGACACCTTAAACCTAACTTGTACAAGACGATCGCCATAGAATTGCTGTGTCGAACAATGTATGGTATTCCTGGCAATTTTTTTCACGCATATTCAATAATCTGATATGCTGTAATTTCTGCTCAGATAGTTTCTTTGATCAAAAATGAGCTTAAATTTTCAAAATTTTGAACCAACCTCATAATTTGGTAAGCATTTAGCCGCTTCTTCTTTTCATTAGAACTAATAGTTTCTGGCTGTCTTATTGAAGATGGCTCAAAGATTGCGTGTGTAGAGCGTTTTCCAAAGTTTGTTCAGGATGCGAGTTAAATAATTCTTTCTAATAATATAAGCATCAATGCCTAAGGAATGTTCTCTTTCCGTTTATGATAACATGACAATTTAGAGAGACTATAAATGTATGATAAGACGTTGACCCACTTAGGTGCTAAGTCTGATCAGTAGCACAGTAGAAGAAGGGGTGTTGATTCTATACGCTAGTTAGGCGATAATGGAAGTTCTAAGAAATGTTGGATGATAGGGCTTCAATGCATAAAGTTGAAACTTAGGTGATGACTTACCTTATCCTCTAATCACCTATTGGGTTCAGTCCAGTAAAACTTGATTTGTCAAAGTGTGTGCTTTAACCTTGTCTGTTAGAAAATAACCAAGTTCTTTTGGATAATTTCTTTTGAAAACAAAAAGATAATAAAGAGTGGTCGGAGTTGAATGACATGTTTGCCAGGAAAGTGAAAGGTTTCTTTATTGTAGAAGTGAATAAGGTGAGGATCAAACTAATTGAGTATGGGAAAACAAGTTGCGATTACTGAAGGTTAAATGATCCTGTGAAATGACTTAGAATGGGTGATTTGCAGAGACAGCCTGAAAGATTCTTTTCATGGCTTAGACAGATTCTCTTCAGAAATGTATCCAGGAGGCTCTGCCAAAGTCTTTTGCTTCTAGACTCGCGCATTGATGGATTTGAAAGATGAAACTTTGAAAGAGATGTGTGGAATGGTCTGTTCAATAAAATTTCATCAATTAAGAATTTTGCTGTTTCGTACCAGACGAACTGAATTAGATTGCGTCCCGTACAAAATATTTTGTATGGATGAACCGAGTGAGTTAAAAAATATGGTTTTCGTAATCAACACCAATTATGAAGCATCCTTCGTACAGATTTTTGGACAAGCGATTGACGAAGAACATGTGTTCGTACAGTCGAGTCAAAGTACTCTTTTATGGGTAGTTGAAAAATTCCCGCATTAACCGACATCTGTTTTGTCGGACTAACAAGGTCGTACGGAGAGTCATAATAAACTGTTTATCCGTTAATGCTGCACTCAATCATGCGTTATTTAGAAATAATTTGTCCCGGATGATCGTGAGGATCGTACAGTACATAACTATATTAATTATCTTAAGACTATTGAAGTTACTCGATTGGAATTTACCACATGTTTGTAGAAATTTGTCCCGGATGATTAACACAAATTTTTATAATTTTTGGTATTTTTTTATCAGAAACAAATTGAACCTCAAAACACAGTAAACAATGGCAATGTTACATACTCTAATGAATCATAAAAACAAAAAATCAAAAAATGAATCAATAAAAATAACAAAAAACAAACATCAATGTTTGCAGAAAAATTTTTATTTAAGCATTTATATAATTAGACAGCTTGTTTCTTAATGACTGAAAGTATCAATAAGGTTATTATAAAGATGTTGCTTGTTTCAGTTGAAGACATGGGTAAGTCATTCTTCCCTTGTGATACATGATCCTTATAGATGATGTTTAATGTAATATGTTTGTTTTTGAATTTGATAGGATTTTTGGAAATGAAATAGGCCTAGTATTATACAATAAAGTGGAATTGTGCTATAGTTAATCCTACAATTAATCATCTGTTGTTAGCAGTAGTATTTTTTGTGTCGCGCTACTTCATAATGCGATGTTATTCTGCTTCTGCAGTAGAATAGTGCGAGTGATTTGTTTTCTACTAGACCATGAAACTATTGAATTCCAATGATATTGACATGTTCAGAAGTACTTCCATCACCTACAGATTGGGCAAGTTCGAATGAATAACCATATTTCAATGAAGAGCTAATTAGGATAACCAATTTCCTAAGTGAGTTCATAGTAAATTATTTAAATGCTTTTATGTCTGCCAAAATGGGATCTTTTGATCTGATTGAAATCATAAGCACTAAGCAACATTGATACTGTATCTGGTGGTTAGAAGTATAGTAAAGATCCATAATCCTCTAAATTTTCTTTTGATCAAGATTTCCTTATGGTTCTTCCATATACTACTGAGGAACTCAATGTGTACTAACAGGTTTAGCATTGTCATTTCAAATTTTTTGAGGATGTCCTTACATATTAGTTTGACTAAGAAAATGTACTTTTCTAAGTGCTTAGCTGAAACTAGAAGTAGTTAATCTCCATTAACTCATCCCAAATTCACTATCTTATTTTAGAAAAACCACAAGTTTTTTCTTTTGAAGATCCAAATGATTATCACTAATTGAATAATGAGTTATTCTTTCAAATTTTTAAAAAGAGAGTTGTATCTACACTTTCTTTTTCATAAAAATCTTCAAGTAGGAATGTGCTCAACCTCTCATACTAAGCTCTTAGTTGTTTCATCCATATATGCCTTTTTTTACTTGAAAACATGATTTGGGTATTTTAAAATTTTCCAAAATTGGAGTTGTTCTCAAACATCTTCTTCTATATCAATTAAAAATCACTTAATCCATTTGAAATATTTAAATCTTTTAAATAGCAAAATCTAGTAAACCTAATAAGTATTGATATCCTTAGCAAACTAATCTATGCCTTATTTATGATCTCTGATCCGATTATTTTTTAGAACACACCATTAGTTCACAATACTTTCTCTTTTGGCCTTGAAGTTTAATTCTGAATTTTATTCTACATAATTGATCAACTCTTCCTTTGCATGGCCAATATCCAGAATTCATAGAAAGTACTTGATCAACATTATGGGTTTTAAATATTAAAATAAAGGCTGAATGATTGATTCTTGTTCACCAGCGTAATTTACACCTCACTAGTTCAACTTAACATTCCTTGGATGGTTTTGAGAAATCTAATTAGAAAAGGTTTCTATTTCCAAATGTTCTTCAATTATTCTATCATTTTTGGATTACCAATCTCATCTCAACAATATTTGGCTCTTCTAAGCCAATTCATAAATACAACATTGTTTCTTCAATACACAAGGTTTTTGTGAATCTATAAATTTTAACACTTGAATATCACAAATCTTCACTTTTTGATCAAATTTCTAAGGTGATTTTCCATTATTAATGAGACCTAAAAAAACAAATGAGATAAATTAGGTGTACTTCTTTACAACTCATAGGGTGTTTTAAAATCATCTCACATTCACCAATTTAGAAAACAAATGCATGAACGTCCGCCAAATCTAGGAGTGAGTATTGCCACATTGCTCGGGTCTTCTATTATGTTCTATTTTCCTTTTGACTATTCCCATTTTGTTGAGGGTTTCTAGGTGCAGAAAAATTATATGATTCCTTTTCTTTCATAAAAATTTTCAAATCCTTCATTTTAAATTCTCCTTCATGATATTCTGTAATTGAAATTATTTCACACGTAATTTCCTTTGAAGTCAAGTCAAAAATTTCTAATCCCAATTATTCCGTCTATGAAAGAGAAATTAACCCATAGTGATCTTGAGAAATGCATGCCACTATAACAAATCGTTATACCTTTCATCTAGACTTTACGTTTCTACTGACAAAAGATCTTGTAAATTTTTAATGGTTTACTAGTCTAGAGATTTATTGGACTGAAAAGAGGACTTTGACCTGTTTTCCTATTGAATGCAGTCAAAAGGTGATCGCTTAGTAAAAGTCTGTTTTGGTATTATCTCTCCTGTTCTTTGTGGTAATTTCCTATAGGTTTTGTTCATACTAGAATGAAAGTCCTCCTTGCCAAAGCCATGATCCTAGTTTTCAAACAAAAGCAGTAGGAGATTGATAAAATTCAAATTTGGCCATTAAACATTGTTTATCTCCTTTTTCATTTAAAAATGTTTCCCATTTAGGCTAATATGGTCAGCTAGTGGTAATTATATTATACCTTTATACATTAGCTGACTTAATTAACAAATTATGCTTTAGCTAACATAACCATTGGTCTAAGTTTTTCAATTTTTCATCATATCTGATCCTGACAATTTTTTATGGTATTATTCCAAGTGTAACCTTGCTCCACTCTGCTTCCACGTTATGATTGGGAGTATCTAGATAGTGCTTTGAACTCCGCTATCCGTACAATGTCCCACGAGTTGTGTGAGAAGCAATCCTGACAAAATATCAAATGTGATCTGGGAACCAACATAGTTTGTGTTCTCTCTTAGCAATTTTATAATCAGAATGCAGTTAGATATATCTAGGTTTTAATGCATCTTAGGTTCCACACAAATTAAATTTTATATTCAAGTAAGGTGTGAGTTTGTCCAAATAACAAGTATTTATTGACATAGGAAAAATATTCTTAGTCTTACATTTGTTTGTCTTCTTAAGGAATTCCATATATTTAGGATAAAATTTAGGATTTTGTAATTCTCAGTTTGGGGATATTCTATTATCCAGAGGTCGTTATTTTTCAAATTAAAAGAATTCATATCTTCCAAGATTCGATTTGTTAATTGAGTCGATATGTGTTGGTTCAGATTCATCCTTAATTCTTAAATTATTTCACAACATAGAATATTTAAAATTCATGATTTTTATCCGTTCATGATTTCTCAAGAAATTTTCATGTGTGTTGTCATCATATTAAAGCATGATCTTTCTAGATTTCATGTTTTTTCTTAAGTTTTCCAATTCTTGATTACACTACATTCATTTTTTTTCATTTTTTCCCTATTGATCATGCATGTGTTAGAAACTTCAATAATTCATTATAACTTAAGTCATTCTTCTTGTCTGATTGATCACGGCTATCTGCATAGCCAAATGATTGGGGTGCTTTCTCTCTTTTCAGTTCTGAATGATCTGAAGCAGTCGCCTAAAAGTCTTTTGAATTCTCTTGCTCTTCTTTTATAGTAGGTTTCTTCCTCTACCTTCTCTTGTGGGGGTGGCTTGAGTTTTGGGCAATCAGTTCTTGAATGATTGGTTTTTCCTGCATTCATACAACTTCACTAGAAATTCATTTCTTGTTACTTCTCTATTCTTGCTTGGCGTCTCTTCTGCTTCTCTTCAGAGCTTATGAATTGTCTAGTCATATCATGCATATCATCTCATTCCTAGGTTCTGAGTGTTCACTCTCATCTTCCTACTTTTATGTGTATATTTCTCCTTTTCGTGGTTACGCTGCTCACTTTCTTTGACTAAATAACTTCTCGTAGCATGAGGACAAGAAGAGTTGCCAATAGAATAAATGTTAATCTTTAGATCTATAATTGCTGTTAGCCATAAGTGTGGTAATATGAAGAATCTTTAACATTTTAGCATTAGTTAATTCTACATGCATGCAAAGAAAGTGAAATTTGTGTGAATCTTGTACATGTCAGAAATAGATCATTTGGTTTCTTGTGAGCACTCATATTATTGTAACAAGAATTAAGTCAGATTGCTTATCCTATTGGTCATCATAACTTATACAAGTCTATCCATATGTCTTTCCACTTTGCAATGGAACTCGCTGTTAGTCTTTCAGATTTTAAAGCAACAAAAGACTATAAGCATTTGGATTAGTTGAGCTAAGTCACATTCTCTATCAATCTGAAAAAAGGGTTCTACGCAGTCCCATCAACTAATCTATTGGTTGTAATAACCTACTAACTAAATCCACATATAATAATCAAGTGCTGTAAGAAGGTAAGACATGCAAGTTTTTCCAAAATCAAAAGGTATTGAAACGTGGAGGTCTAGTAATAGTAACCCTCAGGTTATTTCGTTTCAAACGTGCATCAGTTAATCAACGTAGTTTAAACTTATGATTTGAAACGAGCTTGAACAATTGTTGAGTCTAGTGAGTAGGCTTGTTAATACTAATTAATGTCAATGCCAAGAGGGGGGAGGGTTCAAAAACTTAAACCCTTTAATATTTTAGTTGGAACCGAATTACTTAGAATTATAGAAAGTATCCAACCAAAATTTAAAATAAGAAAATGCGGAAAAAAAACATAAAGGTGAGTGACACATTTAGTGGTCGGTTAACCAACTACATCCATCCATAGAGCACCGAATTGGGAAGCAATACAAGTGACTCCTTTGCTCCACAGTAAGGTGAAAGCTTTAATACTCTTTACATACGGGCCGGCAAGAGGTGATCAATTTTACCACATCTACATGTTTGTAGATGAACCGACATGCCTTTCACAACTCGACTATGTATGGCAGAGAATCCTTGTCCTTACACTCTCACTAGTGGTGGGCAGTAGAACTTCGGTATTCAACTCTCCTAGTTTGGAGAGAACGGATCTCCATTGAAATCTTCTTCACATGAGAATTAGATAGAAATGAAAGAATAAGAGTGAGTACCATTTCACAAGTGAGATTTTTAACGCTTTGACATCAAGTGAAAGCCTTCCTGTCCAATGGGTAGGTAAACTTCTTTGAAGTGCTCTCTCACA
This sequence comes from Dendrobium catenatum, assembly GCF_001605985.2. Lineage (NCBI taxonomy): Eukaryota > Viridiplantae > Streptophyta > Magnoliopsida > Asparagales > Orchidaceae > Dendrobium > Dendrobium catenatum. Next base: position 964,020 of record NW_021318846.1, read on the forward strand.
CTCTCTCCTTGATTTTCAATTAAATAGACAGAAGATCAAATGGAAAAAGATTGGGTGACGTTTAAGACTATATATCATGCAG
>NW_021318846.1:964201-980041 GCF_001605985.2 Dendrobium catenatum
AAGATTTTTTGGATTTTGCTTTTGGTGGCACTTCCACCCTAGCCCTAAAATATGGACCTGCTACATCAAAAATAAGTTCTTCATATGGTCTACTCATTTGATCTTCATCTATTGTTTCAAAAGCTATACATGAGTCAGCATAAGTATCTCTGTGTTGCTCATACTTTCCATGTGAGGTCCAAATCCAGTAGTCTAGAATAAATCCCCTATGATATAAATCAACCATTACGTCATCTGGATTAAGGAATGCTTGATTTTTTTTGCTTCGAACATGGACATATAAACATGCCATCAAACTTAAAATTATGGTAGTTAAGATGCAACTTGAATAAAAGCCTCAACTCCCCGTATAAATTTATTTATCAATCCTCTTCAACCAGGTAACAATCTGTTATACATCTAATATCTCTCTTATTGGATAGTAGTTTGGATGTTAAAGTAAACTTTCCCTATAATATAGTTGTGAAATGAAATATTAGAAAAGATGTACCTTGAATCTTATTTAAATCTAATAAAGAAACATCATTTTAAATATTTTTTTAGCCAAGTCTTCTTAATTCTATATCTACCTTTCTTAATATTAATAAAATCTTATACCTCTACTTTCCTAATTGAGTCATCAGAAGGATGTAGTTTTAATAAAGCATGCAATGTCTCACAGCCATAATATATAATTTTCACTTAAGTTTGAGGAGAACTTTTCTTAAGGCTCAAGAAAGACAAGGAAAGTCTATAGTGCCTCTTAGCACCTACTAAACATGCTTTATTACCTAGGTAATCAATGGAGTACATCTTTCTTTGCAATTACTTGCTCTTTTTCAACAACTATAATTAGAAAGCTAGACAAAAATTGGACAAAATGATGGACCTCCACTTCCCTATATGGAATATAATTTTTTCTCAAACTATATTTTTATAAATACTTAACCTTTAACTCCCTTTCTAGTCTTATCAACAAGAACAATATCATCAACAAAAAACAAAAGAAATAACATCATACCATGACTTAAGTAAAATGATACGGGCTTAAGGTTTTCTAAAAATTCAAGTTTACCTTCAACTCCCTCCCTAAACTTATCAAAAAGAAGTTTATCAATAGCAAAATTAAAAAATTAAGATACATCCTCTTACAAATGTCAACCCAAAACATCTATGACTAAAGAAAAAAAAATCTACAAGCATTGGTGGGAGATCACCTTTGGGGAGTTCGTAGGCCGAAGAGATGGTGTCGGCAGCCGGAGTCCTACAGATGCAGGTCAGAGGGTAGGGTAAGGAGTAGCGTATGAAAAAAAATTCAATAATGCAAATAAATGAGGAGGAAAGGCTGGGGTAACCAATTTTAGGTCAACTTTCAGAGTTTTTCCAGCTTTTTATGCCACCAAAAAAAAAAAAAACTTAACACCTGTGGCCAAACCACCAGTAATACTCGAAGCCTAAAAACATTGGTGGAATATATGGCTGTCAATTTATCACTAGAATTTCTAGCAATGTATTATTAAAAATCATCGGTTAAACCATCCATTAAAACGGGCTGTCTAATTATCTGTTTAATGGCCAGTATTACTAGCAGTCAATTGGCTGCTGGTAAATAAAAAATTTCCTGTAGTATGAAGGAAATAGGTTCATTATTTAGTGGTGCCAATAATAACCCCTTATTTTTTCACCAGCTTTCAAATTCTTCAAGGATAATACATAGGTATCCTTGTAGGAATTATCTTACTAGATTCAATGAGCTCGATAAGCCCGTTAAAATTTTCTTCTTGACATTCTCGAGATTTGTAGAACAAATTTTTTGGTAATTATCTTTACTTAAATGAGGCTTATAAAACATTTAGAACTCTTTAACATTATGTACTTAATAAGGGATGGTTTCTTTGAAATGTTGTAGTGAAAGAGGCAAGAACATAAACATGATTTTTTAGATTGACATGCTACCTATTCTTTTTGAGAAGACACATCCCATAGGTATAATATGAATCTCAGCATTCCACCTTCTTTTTCCACTTAAATATAAACTAACAGATCTTTTTAGATTTGGTGGGGATGATATAATCCTCCTATGTATCACTCCACGAGTGAGGCACAATTTGGCTTGGTTTAGGCACCAGGATAAGTTTAGGGAGTGTCAGCATTGCCTTATTTATCCCCACTTATTTCTTCTCACCTTCTTGTTTTGAAAACTTTAAAGCTTTTGAGTTTAACTCCTTTGCTTCAAGTGAGCGTGATGGCTTTGGCTCTTTTATTGTGAAGTACTTCACGTCATCATATTTTTTCTCATTATGGACTGCAATGGATTGGATGTCATCTGAAACCCAAAACTCCTCTCTGTCTTTGAGGTACATCATCCACTAGTATAGTGTTAATGAGATAATATAAAAATCATGGAACTAGGCGTATCCTAGAAGTACCTTAAATGAGGTTTCTATATTAATCAAATGAAATTTAACCTTTGTGTAAAGTTCTTAGAATATGAACAAAACTTTGAATGATCTTATAATTTTCTATCCCTTCTCATTAAAACCATGCACTATCACATTATCTAGCCTAGGCTGCTATAATCAAGAATTAATGATCTCAGTATTTTTAAGCTCATAAGATTTATGGAGGATATGAGGTAAAAAAATGTCTTACTGATTATGATGACATCACTCTTTGTAGTAACATACGCAGGGGTGATTATTATCTATCATCCCAAGAATCAGATGATCTTCAGTAAAAGTGATGATTGGTTCGTCTAAGCCAATAGTACTTCAGTCAAGCAATAATCATCAAATATAAGATTAATATCTTTCAAGATTTTCAAGAGTCTAAAGAAAAGTTTTTCTAAGATCTTTAAACCTAGAGAAGGCTTCATATATATCAGGTTATCCTGGAATTATTCTCAAATGGGATAAGTTATTATAATCTATCCCTTTATTTATGGCAAAGTTCTTCTTGGGATCTTTATGAATAATTTCTTCATTAATTACTATCACTTTTCCCTTATCTTTATTGGACACCCCTTTCTTTAGTAGAGATAATAGTACTTTTCCACTTTTTAACTATACTTGGGCAACTTCTTCTAACTCAGGTTCACCTGGTGAAAAGACTCCTGAATTAGCCTCTATTGCCTTTGAAGATTCATTTTTTGATTTAGAATCATCACCCAACTTTACAAGCTCCATCTGTTATGCTATATAAGGCTTTGAATCATCCCAAAATTGGAAATATAAACCTTCCTCTAAACTATAGTCCATTGGTGACATCATTAGACAGAGCTCAAAAGACACTTTTTCAACATATTCTTCTTTTAATGACCTATCTGATGTCACAAAAATGAACCGACACATCTCTCAAGGAAGTTAGACTTTATTTGCTTCTTCTACTTCAGCTACTGTAATAAATTGCATAAAGTCATTGAGCTTAATATGACATCTTATAATTTTGATAGTAATCATCCAAAATGTCAATAGCCTTTGAAGTTGCTATCTTCTTTTACCAGTTTGGTTCTTCTCTTGGAGGATTTTGATTATTCCTAACAAGACTTTAACTAGCTAACTTTGCTAGGGTATTGTTTGAGAGTAGATGCTTGTGCGACAAGAAAACCTTTTATGTCAAGCACATGAATTAATAGAAGACTTCAACGGTCTCCCATTGCTCCTTTTGAGCTAGTTCTTTTTCTATTCTTCCTTTTGTTGGGGGTATGGAATAGGACATAAACATTCAGGTTGATTCCTTTTTTGAATGAACTAAAACATTATCTAGAAAAGTGAATTCTCGCTTTTCATATTTTCTTTCTAGCTAATCCTTGATGAAGTGGCAATTTTCAATCGGATGGATAATTACATGATGATATGGGAAATATTTTGACTTGCCAAGATGATCAAATTCTTTGGGCTTCTTGCTTTCTCGCAATTTTAGACCCGCTATGAGTGCTTTTTGAAACAACTTGGTGATACTTTCCCTCTTGAATGGATACTCTTTATTCACATTCGCTTTAAGGGATGGGATTCTTTGATCATTAGATCCCATTATTTGTAATGGATGTTCTCCTCCTTTGAAAAAAAATTTGTGGCTTTTTATTTTCTCTGTTTGCTAGATTTGGCTAGGGATTAAAGTTAGCTAATTGTTTTCCTCTATCTTCTCTATAAAAAGTTTATTTTCTCTTATCGACATTATTTTCCACTTGCTTTCACTTATCAGTCCTGTAAGAGAATGTGGAGAGGGCTTCAACCTTATTGGGGTCTAGAGCTTTATCCTTCTTAAATTTGTAACAGTGGCTTATAGTTTTTTGCAGTTTAACATTTTAATTTTGCCACACTATCCAACAAATATTGGAAGGTGGTAATAGAAGCCATGTAAAATAATGATTGCATCTTATTATCATTTTTTCCCATTAATAATTGAATGATATACTCCTCTTCAAACTATTGTTTATATTTTATACTTAGATTATCCTAGAGGGATTTATATTTGGTTAATAACTCATCTCTTTTCCATTTCTCCAAGGCAAGGTCAGTAATGATAGTTTTCTATGTTGCACTTGGGAACCTCTTCAAAAATAGCGTCTCAAATTCTATGAATGTCTTTATATAATCATTTCAAAATTTAATCTACCATTTAAAAGTAATCAAAGTTAAACTATTGATGAATTATTGGAAGAGCAATGCATCGATGCCTTCTGTATTTCTATAAGTGGTTTTGAATTGTGTTAGGTGCTACTTTGGATTATTATTGCAACTAGAGGTATTGAATTTTTGGATAGAATTCACCTTTGGATATGACACTTGGTCATATTCTATTGAATTTGGGTGACCTTTACATAAAACCTTCTCCACCTAATGAATAGCTACAACAGCCTTGATTGCCTTATTAATTATACCCTCTAGGTTTGCAACTAATATAGGCTCAGAGGTTCTCTAGATAATCTATGGAGTGTTGTACAGGATTGCTATGTTGCTACTATGAAGATTTAGTATGAGTTGAGGGATCAAGTAGTAAGTAGCAGGAGATGTTGTTATGTATAAAGATCGGATAGAAGGAGATAGAGAGTTATGTTTATTGAATAAGAATGTTGATTGAGATTGGATGGGTCAGGTAGGTGTAGGAGAGAGCTATTTAGGATTGGAGGGATTGGGGCTGAGGAAGGTTGAATGGAGCGGCGGTCTTCGATTCCATGCGCTCTAGGAGATGGAGGTAGATATGGAAAGTGGAGATCTAAGAAGAGAGTTGCTCAGCATACTTAAGTGACAAGGTCTTAATAAAGTGAATTAATAGGCTCAACTTGTATAGACAAATAGTTGTGGTTGGAGGGGAATTCAGCTACTTGAACAGCTATATGAAGTTTGATCAAAAGTAGAGATCAGCTCGGGTGAGTGTATCATGTGAGGAGGAAGAGAGTCAAAGCAAGCAGCTGACGGGATCAAAGTAGGTGGAATCGGTAGCTCATTTGGGAGATATTTAACAAAGTATGAAGGATTTCGTGATTGGAAGAAGTGGAACAAATAGGTCGTTCCATTTTTTTTTATCAACGAGAGTGGAGCTTGAGCAAGGCGAGTCGCAAGGTTTATGGGAGGAGATGCGAATGTTGCTGGGATTTTTTGGATTCAATCAAAGTCGGGGCTGGACATTTGAGGCTGGTTTAAATTGAGTTAATTTTGATTTTTTATATTTAATAGTAATAATAATAATTATTATTATTATAAAAATAATTATTATTATAAATAATAAAGAAAAATGAGTGGGAATCTCATTTTCACTTTGATTTGCATGCCATCATCTTGTTATGCATGCCCTCGCCTCATTTTGGGTATTAACTTCATCATTTTTGGTGAATTTACTTGGGAGAGTTTCATTGGATGAAATTATAGTCATCTTTAGGTTACTTCGATGTTTCGAATGCAACAAAGAAGTCCATTTTGCTCTCGAACACCATTTCAATAGTGTTGCGGTTAATTTGGGGTGTCGGTTGTCGATTTTGATCTTTCTTGCTCAATTGGACTGTGAGGGACTCTCTCATAGGAAAATTTGACTCTTTGATTGCAACGACATAGTTTGTTTGGCGATCAAAGCTCATTTGACAACTTAAGTGAAGCGTCATGCTCATGGATCATCACTTATATCACCAAGTTTGCCACTTTTTGCGCCCATTTCAATATATGGGTCAACAATGTGAGTTTATAGAGAAAACATCTGAGTGGAGGGAAATATATATAAAAATATTTTTACTGGATAGCATCATAGTTCAACCATATATTGTCGTAGTGTTGCATGTCAAGTTTAAAATTAATATAGAATCGTGTGTCGACATCACAGCTGGCATTTTCAGTGCCACTGTGCTCTAAACCATATTGTTTCAGTGTTTAAAGGTGTTGCATGACTGTGCTATAGTTTGAAACTTTGTGAAGGTTATTAAACCTTTATGAACTATCCCGAGGCTAATCAAGAGGGGTGTGAATTTGATATTTAAAAATTCTTTAGGGAAAATGAAATCATTTAAAAACCTTTCACACCGACATAGGAGAATCTACAAAGTGGATGTAAAATTAAGAAAATTTCACAATAATGAAATAAATCAGATTTTTCAACCACAAATATAATTACAAAAAAATAAACTAAAGAAAATAATCTGAATGAACACACCAGAATTTATAGTGGTTTGGACAACCTGACCTATGCCCACTCCTTCAAGACTCCCTCTCCAAATATTGCACTAAATAGTAGTGACTCTCCTTTTTCTGTTATAGCAAGGAAGATAAGCCCTTACATATGCAATTTCACCAACTCGGTGTTGCAGAGAACCTGACTCTTTTAAATGCGGAGAACTTCAACTCTGTTTTCATCCTCCAGGTATTGGTCACTGAACCACAATACTATTATCACTCTCAAGGTTATGTTCGAAGAACCACAATTCTATTTTAATCCTCCAGGTGATTTTCAAACAAACACAATCTTTGCTAAAGAACTTCTTCTCCGGAGTCATAGAGAATCCAGGCGCTTATAGATATTAGGTAAGATTCTTGCTTTGAGGAACCTTGTGAATCTCCACATAACATCTCCCTCACAAAATCTCTCTATATTCTCTCATAAAGGTCTCCTTCTCTCCCTCAAGGCTCTCTCTCTTGAAGTATAAAACAACTAAAGATTTTCTAATGTAAGTATTATAAAACCTTAAGTAGTGGACTTCAAGAAACCCTAATTTTTAACAGTTTTATCTTCTGTTCATATAGTATAATACACGTATCATACCGAATGATCAGTGGAATTTATACTTAACCAACAAGTTCGTGTAGACAAACTGTTCAACATTTATAACACCTTATATAGTACGATCAAAAGATCGTTTGATACTAATTATAGAAATTCCTTCTATTTGTTTGGGTTGACTATTGGCTTAACCAACTTCACACACTATCGATCTTCTAGCACTATAGACATCGTACAATATGATTAGTACAAAAATCATTGATTTTATTTAGTTTGATCTCTAGGATTACCAATTTTATACATTATCAATCGTGTATACAAACTCAATCATATAATATGATTAATGATAATAATTGTCCATGATTTGATTGCTTGATTTTGAGGGATTAATTCATAAAGATTTTAAATAGGGCATACATTACAAACCAAATCGTACTTATAATCAGTATATAATTAGTATCTTTCTTAACCGCTAGCTACAAGGGTTTTGATAGAGTACAATAGATCGTACAATACAAATATAAGTCATACAGTATGAAGCCAAAATTATATAGTATAAATTACTAAATAAAAATCTCTCAAAAATATTTTTGTCTCTCCCACTATATGTGTGTAAGGTTACTCAGCAATCATATCCACCAAATTACTTGATATGACTCAAAATGGGAAAATACATAATAAATTGAAAAATACATATTGTAACCCTAGTCTACCCAGTCTGTAGCTGATCAAAATTGCAAGTGAATGGTGTACTAATTTCCTGAAACATTAGTATACACAAAATAAAATAAAATTTCAAAAAAATAGTAATAACATAATAAAAAAAATTGTTATCATCAAAATCACAATGTTTGGATTAGATTTGCATCATATTTTAAATATCAAATCATATTTTTTAAATACTTTTCATATTTTAGAAGTTTTTAATCCTGTTAAGATGTTTCATAGATATATTCATCCACATCTCATCTTTTGCTCTGCTAGAGTTTTCTTCTTGGTTGGGGCGGCTCTCTCCATGCACTCGATCTATCCACTTCCACCTCCATTTCTTTTCAGGGAAGTTTCCTTCACTCTCATGTACTCTAATTTTGGCTTTCTCAATTTTTATGCTTCTCATTTGGGTTTTTTTTTTATGTTTTACAATTTTTATCAGTTTCATCTGATTCTTTCTTTTGTTTGCTTTTCATGTTTTCAATTTTGTGTCTTGGTTGATTTTTTATGGCTAATCAACCCCTGAGTGTTCTGATTTCTTAGAGTCAAAGAAGTCCTCTAAATCTTTTAAGGATGATTTAGCTTCAAGCTCTTCATCGTATGCTTTTTCTGATTTATTTCAGTCAATACATCATGGTTTATCTTCTCTTTGGACCATTGAAGAAGAAATACTTGCATTAATTGCCCCCTTCAAATTTCCTTTTGTAGGTAAGTTCTCAATCAGACGTCCTTCCTTGGACAATATCCAGAATTTCAAATTTTCACTTAAGTTGTCTGAGGAATTCTCTATGACCATGCTTGATACTAGGCTTGTGCTTATAAAATTATTTAATGATTTGGATTACAATGGTATCTTTACCAGGAATGTTTACAATGTTTTTAACTGTTATATGAAACTCATTAAATGATATTCGATTATTGACATTGCGATTGCTCTCTTTTTTCCTGATTAGATTGCTTTTCCTTATTTGTGTCCTCGCCTATTTACTCACAGAATCCTACATGGTTTGTGATCCCTATTCGGAAGGCCATTGTAAATTGATAGTGCTACCGTGGCTAGCTCCTGACCGTACGTGTCTCGTATCTTGGTTAAACTAAATATCACAAAATGGTAACTAGATTTTATTTAGTTTTGGCATAAAAATATGGATATATTCAGAAAGTTATTTTTAGTGATACTCCTTCATTTTATGAACACTGTAAGGATTTCGGCCATAGTAAAATGGATTTCTTTCATTTGCATCTAAATTTGTTAAAAATATAACATGGTGATAAAAACTAACTCTTCTCCCTCCACTCAGTAAGCTAGACATGAACCGCTTAATCTTAAAGTGGATAGTCCTATTAATGAAAAATACCTTTTGTTCAAATCCCTAGCATGGAGTGCCCAGAACCTCCTAAGGTCGCTAGTCAGTTAAATGCTTAGAACATTTTTACGGCTAGCACAAAATCTGGTAATGGTATCGTCCCCCATAATTGCTCACCTATTATTCCTTAAAATATATCTAGTAGCATTGATCTTGTGCTTGCAATACCTACTATTTCTAGTAATAAGGATATACTGGGTAATATTAATTATGTGAATAACGAGAATGTTGTTTATGATTAGTTAGTTAATCTATCTATTAAACATATTAGTGATGGAAATGGTTTGTCTACCTTGAATATCATTAATGGTGGGCCTAACTTAGTTAAACTAAATGTACCCAATTAGCAAATTTTTAGTTCCAATGATATGGCTACTTCATCATTTGATGAATCTCATTCTAATAAATCTATTTTTTCTTGGGAAGAAGGGGAATAAAGATCTAATGTTGATGCTCATTGAAAAGGTGAAAATGTTTCTATTTTAAAAACTCGGCATTCTTCTTTTGATGATTTTAAATTAATACGGTGTAAATAAAAGAAAAGAAATAATAAAAAGAATAGGTTGGATGTGCTTGCTTCCCAAGCAAGGAATACTAGATATAAAGCTACTTTTAAATCTATTTTTTTTAATTATTAAGTACCATATTTGGAATGTTAGAGGAGTGGGTAATAGTCGCTCTCGTTCTCGTATTTATAACCCTTGTAGAATCCATAATGTATCTTTTTTAGCTATTTTGGAACCCCTTATTGATTCTTCTAAGCTGGCTTTGTGTTAGAAAAAGCTTGGTTTCTCTTCTTCTTTCTCTAATTCCAACAAGAAAAATTTGGCCTATTTGGAATGCTTCTATTAAATGTTCTTTTTTAGTTAATTTTGATCAAGTTATTCATTGTACTTCAAGCATCAACAATCAGTTACTTTTTGGTTATATTTGTTATCTTAGTTTCTCTAAAGCTAGTCATTTTCCTTTACGGAATAAGTTATGTGAATTTTCTTGTTCTTCGAGAGGTCCTTAGTTTGTTGATGGAGATTTTAATATTTTTTTTGAATACTTCCTAACATTTAGGTGTTACTCCCAATTTTTCTACTTGGATGATTTCAATAATATGATTTTGGAATGTGGTTTGGTTGACATTAGATTTTTGGGTTCTAAGTTTACTTGGTCCAATAATTATCTTTGGCAAAGGCTTGACATAATTCAATTTAATTTTGATTGGTTGCTGCCTTCTCTTATACTATGGTTTAGCACTTCAGTAGAACTATTTCAGATCATTATCCTCTTTTAATTTATATAAATACTAATATTCTTAAAATTTTTACTCCATTTTGGTTTCAAAATATGTGGCTTTATTCTTTTGATTTTCTTAAAGTGGTTGAGCCAATTGGAAAGCCCCCTTAGATTAGTATGAGGGTACTAATGATATCATTTACTATCTCTCAAGTTCAAGCGGCTTAAATAGGTTCTTAGATGGTGGAACAAGAATGTGTTTGGCAATTTATTTGAAAAAAATTTAAAGGCTGAGGACAAGGTTATCTGTTTGGAGGAAAATTTTATACTTAATAATTCAGATGTGAATAAATTTGAGTTATTCAATGATAAAAAAACTGTTTTGGATTTGCAATTTATGGAAGAGGAATATTGGCAGAACTATTGCTAAATATATTTCAGATGGAGATTGCAGTACCAAGTATTTTCATACTTGTCGTAACAATAAAAGGGCTAAATCTTTTATTCGTAATATTAAGCTTCATTATAGGTTTTATTTTGAGAACGAAAAGGATGTTGCTAACAGAAATTGATTACTTTAGGAATATTCTAAGTATCTCGAAAAATGTGGATCTTGTTAATATCGCTTTCATTATTCCTTTTCTTATTAATGATGAGGAGAATTATTTGCTAAATAAATGTCGTGAGGATATTGAAATCTTTAATATCCTTATGGATATGAACAAGGATGTTGTTGCTGGTCCTGATTGATTTACTTTTCATTTTTCCAAAAATATTGGTTTATCATTAAAGATGATATTTGTAGAGCAATTAAAGGTTCTTTTGGGTAGGCTATTCCTAAATAATTTACTAGCACTTCTATTGATCTTAATCCTAAATGTGATAATCTATCATATTGGTCATATTATAGACCAATTAGCTTATGTTCTACTTTTAATAAGATTATTTCAAAGATTCTTTCTTCTTGGATGTCTCATTTTCTGGCTAAAATTATTTCCCAATATCAAATTGCTTTGTTAAAGGTAGAAGTATTGTGGATAATGTTTTATTAGCTCAAGAGCTCATTCATGTAAATAACCTTAATGTTTTTGGCAAGAATATGATGATTAAATTAGTTATCTCTAAAGCATATGATAATATCAATTGCAAGATTATTTATAAAGTTTTATAGCTATTTGGATTTAATGAGACTTCTATTTCTTTAATTTCTAACATCATTGAAAATGTTTGGTACTCCATTATTATTAATGGTCAAAGTAGAGGTTTCTTCCAAGCTTGTAGGGGTATTAGATAGGGAGACCCTCTATTGCTTGCCATCTTTATTATTACTAATGATTATTTGTCTAGAGACTTGTATAATTTATTTTCTTAATATAATAGTTTGCTTTTATTAATAAAGGCCGTTTGCCTATCTCTCACCTATGCTTTGCTTATGATTTCATTATTTTCTATATTGGTTCTTTCAAGAATGTTAAGAAGATTTGTATGTTTCTTTTGATGTTTAGTCTAGAAAGTGGCTTAAGTTTTAACCTTAATATGTGTTCTTTCATTCCTAGTAAAGATATGACTCAAAGAAATATTAATCATATTTTCCTCTTTATGGGTTTTTCTATGCAAAAGCTCCTTATTTTTTTAATGTTACCCTGATTTATATAGGGCATTAAGAAAATCTTTATTTTATATAAAGTTTTTAAACCAATTAGTACTCAATTGGATTCTTTGGAATTTAAACTGGCCTTCTTGGGTGGTCGGTAGGTTCTTATTAAGTGTGCTCCTTCCTCCCTTCCACCATATTTATTTTAAACTCTTAATCCATCTTTGGAGGCTCATGAAAGAATGGAGAAGATCTTTAATAAGTTTTTTTTTTTGGGGTTTCACTTCTAAGTCCAAGAACATTTATTGGAGATCTAGGGTCTCTTGTACATAAACCTGTCAATTTCGGGTCACGGGTCGGGTTCGGGTCGAACCCGGCACTATTCGGGTTCGGGTCAACCCGACCCGTTTTTGCAAACGAGTCGATTTTCTGAACATGAACCCGACCCGCTTTGGGTTCGGGTCAACCCGACCTGACCCGCGTTGGTTTGATTTTTTTGAGTTCCACTATTCAAGCATGCGAGGCAGTGGCGGCGATGCCGGCAGCGTGCAGCGGGCCAGCGGTGGCGAGACTAGCAACGTGCAGCAGCAGCAGCGGCGTGGGAGAGGCAGCATCGCTGTGTCGGCAGGCCAGCAGCGTGCAGCAGCAGCCGGTAGCGTGTAGGGGCGGCGATGCCGACGAGGCAGCGGCGGCGATGCCGGCGAGGCAGCGGCAGCGATGCCGGCAAGGCAGCGACGCGAGGTCGCGAGCGACTGTCTGTGGCTAGCGACGCGTGTGGGGCAGGTGGGGTCGCAGACGCAGTCGGGTAGATTCGGGTCATTCCCAGGTCATTTGCGGGTTTCCGGGTCAACCCGAACCCGACCCGGTTTTGCAAACGGATTAGTTTTCTGAACCCGAACCCGACCCGCTTCGGGTTCGGGTCGGGTCCAATATTGACAGGTCTACTTGTACAGGTCCCATTGTAGAAGGTGGGCTTGGTTGTAAAGCTATAAAGGATATGGTTAAAAAAGCTTCTATTAAACTTGGTGGAAATTTATATTAAACAATTTCTTATGGGCTAATTATATGAACAAGAAGTATTGCGGTTCAAATCATCCTTCCTATTATTTCTTCAAGAATGGACAATCTCCTATTTGGCATAGACTGTATATGATTAAGTGAATGGGTGAATCCTTCTTGCAATATGACCTTGGTAAGAAAAATTGTTTCTTTTGGTAAGAAAATTGGTCAAGTTTTGGTTCTTTAGATGAGATTTTACACATTTATTATATTTTTTGAATTCAAAAGTTTCTAATTTTCTTATAAATGGGAATTGGGATTGTAATCATTTTCTTGATGTTCTTCCAGTTCCGGTGGATTTTTAACATACCTTTTAAGATAAATATCTCTAACATTATGATTTTTAAGAATTTTAAAGATGGTGGTTTTTGCTCTAAAAATGTTTGGAATACCATAAGAGTTAAATTTGATAACTCCATTGTATTTGGAAGAATTTGGAGTAATGATACTCCCACTATCTATTCGGTTTTCGCTTGGTTGCTTCTTAAAATTTTCTTTCCGGTTGACTGGAGACTTCGATCTAAGGGTCTCAATATTGTTTATAGATTTCAGTGTTTCTTTCAGGTTGAAACTATTAAACATGTTTTCTTGATTGAGTTTATTGCTTATAAAGCCTCGACTATATTGGACAGTGCTTTGGGTTGTACCTTTCACACTAATATGATTAACTTATTCTCCTTCTTAGAGATCTATTGTTTCAAACATCGTGCTAGCCATATTGCTATCCTTATCACTATGATTATTTTTTTGGCTTTTCTAGGTGGAGAGAAAAAATAGTAAACATTTGGGTGTAAAAAGGAGTTGTGACAGAATCATTATGTGCCTAAAGGTGAAAATCCATCAAATGGTTAATGTGAATATTTTGATACCTAAGCATTTTAAAGGTGTAGTAGCTTGGATAAACTTTTTTTAGATTTCTTTTCAAAAGGACAACATTAGAAATCTTTTTAGTGTGGTTTACTGGATTAAATTGGATGTTTTAGCTTGAACAAACTTTTTTAGATTTCTTTTTAGAAGGACAACATTAGTAATCTTTTTAGTGTGGTGTACTGAATTAAGTTGGTTGTTAATTAGTTCAAACTTAATGTTGACGGTTCACTATCTAATGTTGGTGGAGCATGTGGTGGTATACTTAGAGATTTTAAGAGTGATATGATTTTTTCATTTTCTAATAAAGTCTATAATGGTAATGTTATTTTTACTGAAGCAACATCCCTTCTTATTGTCCTTAACCTTTGCATCCAATTTGGAATTTAGAATCTTTGGATTGAGTTTGATTCCTTAATTTTGGTTAATCTCATTAAAAGTAAGGTAAGTAATCGTGCTTCTTTGTTTTTTATTTTTAGAAGTTTTATGAACCTCCTGAATCAGATTGACTTTTCTATCACCCATATTTCTTGTAATGGTAACTCATCAGCTGATCTATTTGATAGAAATGATATATCTCCTCAAAGAATGAAGATTTATTTCTCAAATGTACATATGTTAAAAGGTTTGGTGAGAATGGATAAACTTGGTTTTCCCAATTTTAATGTCTAATTTTAATGGGTTTTGGTTTTTATTTACTCTGGATCTATTCAGCTCGGAGTTGTCCCTTTGGGCTCTATTTCCATGGTACTTGTGCATGGTTGTCTATGATCCTTGTTTTAATAGTAATTATTTGGAAGCTTGGGGAATGTTTGATCCTCGGATAAGCTTAGTGTTCCCAATTTTAATGTCTTTATTAATTGGTTTTTGTTTATATTTATCTGGTCTATTTATGTTCAAAGCTATTCTTGAGTTCTCTGTTGTCGGTGGTGCTGGTGTATGCCTTTACATGGACTTACCTTTAATATTTATTCTCTATTTGATTTTGGGCTTCTATTTTGGACTCATTCATGTAGATTTTATATATTTGTCCCTGGGTCCTATTTTTGCTTGTTCTTTGAAATTTGTTGCCAGGGGCTTCGACTTGATTAGATGTTATTAGTACAAAGTGAAAGTTAGTTTGGGATGTTAGGCCCCTTATGAACTGGTCCAAGGCTAATTAAGAGAGAGGTTAATTGGTATTTTAAAACATCTTTCATAATAAAAACACAATCACAAACCAAAATCACCACAGAAATAAAAGCACGAAAAAATAAATGCGGAAATAATAAAGGAAAGAACACACCAGATTTATAGTGGTTCGATCAAACCTTGACTTAAATCCACTCCTCGGAGGCACCCTCCAAGTATTGCACTAAACTAAGTGTCTCCCCTTTAGTCCCCACAGCTAGGCGGAGAAGCCCTTACAAAATCACTTCCACCTTCGGCGGAGTCGCCAGGTCCTTTGACACCAAAGTGATCTTCTTCTTCTGTGAACTTCCCTCAAGACAAACCTTAAATCTGACGGTAGTAAGGTGGAAGCTTGCCGGAGCAATTGTGTGAAATCCCCCTCCATACTCCCTTGAGTCACCCCTCATTGGATTTTCTCCCTCTCTCAAACTTCACCATTTCCTCACTCCCTTTCAAGCCCTCTCTTAAAATTTCCCCCAAAAGAATGAAGCTAAAATAGCTGCCAAAGACACTTACAAAGTGCCTTGTCAAAACATAAATAGAAGAGCTCAAAATGAGCTCATTAATTATAACTTATCGACTTTATCATCCAGGCCGATATGCATATCATCCTGGCCGATCAGTATAAATTAAGCCCAATCAGCTAGGATGATTTGGGAC
>NW_021318846.1:980236-994123 GCF_001605985.2 Dendrobium catenatum
TTAAATAGAAGAGCTTCAAAGGAGCTCATTAATTACAAGTTACAGACATTATCGTTCAGGACGATATAGACATCATCCTGGCCGATCAGTACAAAACTCATGAGATCGGCCAGAGCACCGCCCTGAATGCAAACTGGATGATTGAAAATTTGCTTGATCTTCCCGGACGATCTCACGATCATCCTGGCCAATCAGTTCAAATCAGAGGAAAATCGTCCAGAGCATCGCCCTGAATTTGAGCTGTCCGATCCAAATCGGCCAGGAGCAAGTGAATGGATCATCCAGGCCGATCTTGCGATCATCCATGATGATGTGATCGTATCAATCATCCTTAATTACTCCCATGATTTTCGGATCAATTTAGACATAATTATACAATATCGTCTAGGCCGATCAAATAATCATCATGGCTGATTTCCAAAAATACAGAATACCTAAATTGATCATGGCGGCAATTTCTTTCTGTATTGAGCATATCGTCCTGGCCGATACAGGTATCGTCCAGACCGATCAGTTAATTACGGCTGTCTTAACTAAGAAATCCTGATTAGATCTTCTATTTTGAACCCAATCGTCTAGGATGATATAAATATCGTCTGGGCCAATGTGAGTAAAAATACAAGTTCTAAATCTCTCAAGTGTGTGTGTAGGGTTACTTAAGATCAGTCACTTCAAACAATTATAATTGACTTAAGAAAGAAAAAAGAAAATTACAAACTGACTCAACCGTAATCTACCCAGTCTTGAGCTGATTCTGATTTTCGTCCGATCTTTGAATCCTGAAAATGTCTGTAGTAACAGGAAGTTAAAGAAAAGCAAGAGTGTTTGCCAATCATCAAAACATAGTCCATGAAATTGAATTTGCAATAATCGCCCCCTTTTTTATTATGGCAAAACACTATGATAATTATTTTAAAAATATCAGTGTAAAATATGGAATTGAAAGTGTAAGCAAACATCCTAAACTACTCCCCCTTTTGACATCTCAAAAAGGAGGAGGGAACGAAGAAAGCAAATCAAAATTTTTTAGTTTTTTTTACCCAAGGTATGAATATGATGTATCATTTCATGTGATTGATTTTTTAAAACTTGTGAGTTAATGAGTTAACATCATCTACAATCCAAAGAACGGTAGAATATCCGATCATGGTTACCCTTATCTCAGACTTTCTTTTAGGGTAGAATCGTCTTTTGAAATCAATGACCTAACTCAAAGAAAACCAATTAAATATGAGATAAGGATCCCTTCATCACTTAGTTTAAGAAAAAATATCTCATAGAATAATGAACCAAAGTAAATTTGTCACAATCGCAAAACAATCGAAATCAGGCCTTTGATATATGAAAACTTTTAAGTTTTTAAAGGATTTGAAAAGAGAGAAGAGCTTGCTTTTTAGTGGGCTCATTTTATGCCTCTTATCGATTGATTGGTGCTTTGCGCATCTTTTGCTTTTTGATATATTTTTTTTCAATTTGGCGTCATTGCGCATCTTTTGTTGGCATCATTGGCCTTTTTTTTTGCAAGCTCCATTCTCTTTTACAACTCTTAAATAGAATTCTTAGTAGTGAGTATATCTTCTAGATATTAGAGAATAGGGGCTCTCTCTCTAACATAGAGAAGAACTATCCACAAAATAGAATCAATAACTAAAGACAAGAGTAATGAGGAATCTTGATGTGACAAACAGACTTTAATCATTATAAATACAAGATAGATTTGCTTAAACAAGTTTTAAAAAAGATCTTAATTTCATACACAATTTATTAATTTGAAATAGATTTTTGATTAGATAAGAAAACTATGCCACTAAAATAGGTAAGAGAAAGAGACATGATCAATGAAATATTTTTACCATCTAATAGATAAAAAGATGTAAAACATTGACTACAAATTTTCAAAAGCAAGGATAAGGCATACAATATCATTTCAGCGATGATTTTGAAAACAAAAAAAATAAACAAAAGAAAATAAAAGAAATAAAACAAAAATTAAGAGTAAAACAAAAAGAAGAAAAGAAAGCAAGGAGCAAAAGGAAAAGCAAATAAAAGATCAATTTCATGCATTTATGTCAATCACACCCAATTTGGTCCTTAAAGAGCTAAAAGTGTCGAAGGCCAGTGGTTTAGTAAAGATGTCAGCCAGTTGATTTTCAGTTGTCACATGGTGTAACTCAATGTCTTCTTTAGTCACATGGTCTCTAATGAAGTGATGCCTAATGTCAATGTGCTTAGTCCTTGAATGTTGGATAGGATTCTTAGAGATGCAAGTGGCACTAATGTTATCATAAAAAATTTAGATGGTGCCTACAGATAATCCTAAATCCAATACATATTATTTCAACCAAAGGACTTGGGCCACACAACTTTCAAGAGCAATGTACTCAGCTTCAGCAGTGGAGAGTGCAATAGAATTTTTCTTCCTGCTAGACCATGAGACTAAATATTGTCCTATGAATTGACAAGTTCCTGAAGTGCTTTTTCTATCCACCTTGCATCCTGTAAAATCAAAGTCAGAAAAACCAATAATCTCAAAAGAAGTGCTATGTCTAGGATACCTAATCCCTAAGCTTTAGGTCCCCAAAAGGTATCTAAAATTTCTCTTAACTGCAGTCAGGTGGGATTCCTTAGGGTTAGCTTGAAATCTAGCACAAAGGAAAATACTAAACATTATATCAGGTCAGCTCGCAGTCAGGTAAAGTAAAGATCCAATCATGCCTTGGTACTTCTTTTGATCAACAGATTTGCCACTTGGGTCCTTATCCAATGGAACACTAGAAGTCATGGGTGTATTAATTGGCTTAGATTTATTCATCTCATACTTCTTCAAAATGTCATTTATGTGTTTTATTTGATTAAGAAAGGTTCCATCATCCATTTATTTTATACTAAACCCCAAAAAGTAGGACAACTCACCCATCAAATTCATCTCAAATTCTCTACTCATTGTTTTAGAGAACTCATCACAAAGTTTCTTATTAGAAGATCAAAAAAGTATGTCATCTACAAGCAAAACATTTTCAATCATAAGGTTCTTGGAATTACCAATTATACATGAGCCTACCACCTTCTTGGTGATGTTGTCTCCAAGAGTAACCATGCCTCCAGCCATGGACTCCAGCAAAATAAATTGATTGGCATCACCGGTCATATGTCGAGAGCATCCGCTGTCCAAGTACCACATACTCACACGAGGCATTTTGTGAGAGCCCATCTATAAATTTATCAAATGTCAGATATAGGAACCCAAATAGGTTTGGGTGTCTTATTATGAAAAGTAGAATGCAATGCATGTGTAGTATGCTGTAAATCTTGCACCTTTGGTCTCCACACCCAATGTGTACTTTCGTGAACAGTGGAAGTGTGTGAGATGTGTCCTAGCATGCCACATGAAAAATATCTAACACCTGGAAAAGGATTTCTTAAATAATTTGAGTTATAATGCCTCTTCCTAGGTTTTGGCCTTTGATCAAGTGTTGGTGTCATTGTAGTTTTCTTAAATGTATCCAATTCATTTTGAATCCTCAAGTTAGTAAATTTTAAGGCATCATTATCAATCCTCAAATTTTTCTCCATCTCTTTAGATTTTTTAAAATAAGATTCAAGTGAGTGTGTGACTTTTAGTGACTCATGCTCTTCAATTAATTCACAATGCTTTTTGTTTAACTCATCAAATTTATCAAGTAGAGCCATATGATTTGAATCAATTGTTGAGTGATCTTAAGTCATAATTGCATGCTCTTTTTGTAAGTTCAAAAAATCCAGTTTCAAGCTAGCATGAGTTTTCTTATGTTTCCTATATGATGTATGAATTTTTTCATAAACTTCAAGTAGTTGATCGTAGGAAAGTTCACATACCTCTTATTGATCAAGATTATCGTCTGCCATCAAGCACAAGTTTGTTGTCTCATCTTCTGGTTCCGTCTCCGATGAATCTGATGCAGAATCCGCCCAAAACACCTTTTGAAGTCTCTTTTTGCCTTTTCTAAACTTGGATTTCTCCCCACTCTTTTCCTTGCTTGTGTGCGTCTTAAGTGTAGGGCAATCAGCTTTCATGTGTCCGGGCTTCCTGCATTCATAACAAACCACATCTGACGATCCTTTAGAATATTTGGTATCCTTACCTTTTCTCCAATGATGCTTTTGCTTCTTCCTTAGAAAGCTTTTGAATTGCCTTGTGATTAAGGCAAATTCATCCCTTTCAGACCCAGAAGAGTTAGAGTCTATTTTGTGTGCCTTCAGTGCCATCGTTTTCTCCTTTCTTTTCTCACCTGCATCAAGATTTCTTTGATTCATTCCTTGCTTGTAAGCAATGAGTGAGTCAAGTAAGTTGTCAATCGAATACGTATCCAAATCTTTAGATTTAGTGATTGCAATGATTTTAGCATCAAAAGACAAAGGCAAACATCTCAAAATCTTGTTCACTTTTTCATAGTTTGAAAGTTCTCTTCCTAAGGCATACAAAGAAGTAACAATCTGAGTAAATCTCTTATACATTTCAAAAATTAATTCATGAGGTTTCATACGAAAAAGTTCATAGTCATGCAAGAGAATATTCAAACAGGATTGTTTAACTTCATTAGTGCCTTCATAAGTGATACACAATTTATCCCAAATTTCTTTACGAGTTTTGCAAGTGGAGACACGCATGTATAAAAAATTCTTTAAAATCAAAAGAATGATTATCATAAACTAAATCACCACAAAAATAAGCGCGGAAGAAAATAAATGTGGAAGCAGTAAAAACAAGAATACAAGGGTTTATAGTGGTTCGGTCAACTCGACCTACGTTCACTCCCCAGAGACACTCTCCTTTAGCACCCACAGCTAGGCGGAGAAGCCCTCATAAAACACCTCCTTTTTGCCACACCCGGCAAGTCAGAGAACCCAACTCTTTTTGCTTCCTCCTGAAGCAGGCAGAGAACCATGATCACTTGCTGAAACTTACCTCTCCCAACCCTTCCAAGGGCAAGAGACTCTAGGAAAGAAGAAGTGGAACAATGCTTGGAGCAACCCTTGTGAATCCCCTCACAAGCTCCCCCTCATAAGATCCTCTCTCTCTCTCCCTCTCTCTTTCTCTCTCTCTCCTTTAGGTTTTCTCAAGTCAAGACAGCAGCCAAGGATGTTCAAAAATTTTAAACAAGAGCTCTTAAATAGAAGAGATTCAAAGGATCTCATTAATTGCAAGTTACAGACATTATCGTTCAGGACGATATAGACATCGTCCTGGCCGATCAGTACAAAACTCATAAGATCGGCCAGAGCATCGCCTTGAATGCAAACTGGACGATTGAAAATTTGCTTGATTGTTCCGAATGATCTCACGATCGTCCTGGCAGATCAGTTCAAATCAGAGAAAAATCGTCCAGAGCATCGCCCTGAATTTGAGTTATCTGATCCAAATCAGCTAGGAGCAACCAAGAGTTTTTGAATGGATCATCCAGGACGATCTTGAGATCATCCAAGACGATGTGATCATGTCAATCATCCTTAATTACTCCCATGATTGTCAGATCAATTTAGGCATAATTATATAGTATCGTCCAAGCCGATCAAATAATCATCCTAGCCAATTTCCAAAAATACAGAATACCTAAATTGATCATGGCGGCAATTTCTTTCTGTATTGAGCATATCGTCCTGGCCGATACAGGTATCGTCCAGGCCGATCAGTTAATTATGGCTTCCTTAATTAAGAAATCCTAATTATATCTTCAATTTTAAACTCGATCGTCCAGGATGATATAAATATCGTCCGGGCCGATGTGAGTAAAAACACAAGCTCTAAATCTCTCAAGTGTGTGTGTGGGGGGTTACTTAACATCAATCACTTCAAACAATTACAATTGACTCAAGAAAGAAAAAAGAAAATTACAAACTGACTCAACCCTAATCTACCCAGTCTTGAGCTCATTCCAATTTCCATCTGATATTTGAATCCTGAAAATGTCAGTAGTAACAGGCAGTTGAAGAAAAGCAAGAGTGTTTGTCAATCATCAAAATATAGTCCATGAAACTGAATTTGCAACAAATAGAAGAGCTTAAAATGAGATCATTAATTGCAACTTGCATTGTCCATGATGATACTAATATCGTCCTATACAATCAGTGCAAAATAAGCTCAATAAGCCAGGACAATTTGGGACGATCGAAAGAAAATTGGTTACAACCTCTAGGTCGATACAATATCATCCTGGCTGATTAGTTTAAATCCGAGTACAATCATACTGAATATCTCCCTGAATAGCAGCGCCTATGTCAATCATCCAGGACATCATCCTGACCGATCCTGTAATCGGCCCGGCCAATGTGATCGTATAAATTAGCCTTAATTGCTTTTCATAATTACCAGATTAATTTAGGCCTAATTTTGTTGCATCGTCTAGGACTATGTTTAGATCATCCTAGCTGATATCCTAAAATAAAGAATACCTAAATGGATCATGGCGGCTGATTCTTTCTTAATTGAGCCTATTATCCTGGCCAATACAACGATCGTTCAGGCCGATCGGCTTAATGATGGCCGCCTTAATGAGGATGATTCCCTAATCAGGGTTTCTATTTTGAACCGATCGTCGAGGCCTATATAAATATCATCCTGGACAATCTTATAAAAAGCAGTAAACTCTAAGGAACAGACAGAAAATCTTCCAAGGTGTGTGTGTGTGTAAAGTTACATAGCATCAGGAGCCACACCAATTAAAAAGACTCAAGAAAGGAAAAAAAGTTTACAAAGTGACTCAGAAGTAGTCTACCCAATCTTGAGCTGGTTCCAGTTGTAGTCTGATCTTGTGGACCTGAAATGTCAGTAGGCAATGTAGTCAAGAGTGTTTGCTATCATCAAAATTATAATCCATGAATCCAGGTATGTAACAATCTTCCCCTTTTTGATGATGGCAAACATTACTGGTTGAATTTACAAAAAGAAAACAATGTCTCTTAATCTCTCCCTTACTAAAATAAAACTTTAAAAAATAGGGGAAATCAATTTTTTTTTTGTTTTTAATTTTTTGAAAGAGAAAAAAGAGATGCAAATACAACAATACGTTCTCCCACTTTGACATTATCAAAAAGATAAGGGGCACGAAAGAAAATCTTTAAAAAAAATGAGAAAGTTACCTCTTAATTTTAATCAAAGA
This sequence comes from Dendrobium catenatum, assembly GCF_001605985.2. NCBI lineage: Eukaryota > Viridiplantae > Streptophyta > Magnoliopsida > Asparagales > Orchidaceae > Dendrobium > Dendrobium catenatum. Next base: position 987,373 of record NW_021318846.1, read on the forward strand.
CTTAGTAAGGAATGGATTCACGATGTATAATCCAGTAAAGGTAAGAAATTTAAAAATTGTTAATCCAAACTCTGGTTCTTTTAAAGGCTCAAAACTTTTTAATCCAATATCTAAATCAAGGAATAAATTAGAAAAAGAAACACTAATTTTTCAGAACTCCTTTCATAAAATATATCTAATAGAAGATTAATGCAAAAATTGGTGAATAAAAAAAAACATGATTTTCAAGATAAAGTACCGAAAATATCAAGGGTTTTCTTAATCTTTAAGTAAACACGGAAAAAATAAGCATACTTTTTGTTGGCTCATTTTATGCCTCCTGTTAGTTTTTTGGTGCACTTAACGCATCTTTTACTTTTTGATACACTTTGTGTATCTTTCTTAATTTGGCGTCATTTGCCACTTTTTTTATTTAGCGTCATTGGCCAATTTTTTTATTTTAGAATATGCTACCTTTCTGAAACTTTAAAAGGAAAAGTAAACTCATTCTATTGATAAAACGGACTACTTGATTAATAAAATTATGAGATAGATTCAACAACTTGCAAAAGATTTCTATGCGATAGATAAAATATAGGGAGATAAAAAAGTTCAGTTTCAAAATCCAATTTAAAACATGATGAAGATTTTAAATTAAAAGTAGAATAACATCTTTTAGGAAACAAAGATTGAGAGTAAAAAATCATGAGTTTTCTTTCTTTGACTATTTTTAGAGAAGTCAACCACAACTTTCATAAGAATTAAAAAAAAATAAGAGATAGACTTTTCATTAAAAAAAAATATCTTCAAAAAAGTGATATGTGTGTGTTGATTAGTGAGAACTTCACAAAAAACAATAACAAAAAAAAAAAAAAAATACAACACTCAAGACGAAAAAGGAAAAAATAAAACACTACAAAAAAAACTAAAACACAACACAAAACAAATAAGTAAGGCTTTTAAACACCATCCTGCTCCTGGTCCGATGCTTTAGAAACCAAGTCTTCCTAGGAGATTTTTTTCTTTTCATTATTTGTCCTTTCTACAAGTTACTTAGCTTTACCCTTTCTTTTACGGGAAGAGTTCTCAAATTATGGCACCGATTTTTCATATGTCCAGGATTCCTACATCTAATATAAAAAACATTAGAAGAAATCTTAACATGCTTACCATTTTTATCTTTATTTCACTTTTATTGATGCTTATGTTTTAGTGAGGTTTCCAATTCGCTTGATAAGTCATCACTTTTGTTTCCAACTAAGCCACTTTTCTCCAAGTCTTCAGCGTTTAGCATTATCATCTCACATTCATGCAAAAGTCTTTGAACCAAACTTTGCTTGTAGGCAATGAGTGAGTCTATCAAATTTTCAATAGAATATTCATTCAAATTCTTTGATTCACAAATAGCAACAACTTTAGCATCAAACTTATCAAGTAGACAACGTAGAATTTTATTAACTTTTTCAAGGTTTGAAAACTTTTTATCTAAAGCATGCAATTATGTCACAATTTGAATAAACATAATATTCATGTCTAAGATCGACTCATAAGGTTTCATGCAAAATAGTTCATAATCATGCATTAAAATATTCAACTTGGATTGCTTGATTTCACTAGTGCTTTCGTATATGGTGTGTAATTTATCCCAAATTTCATTACCAGTAGTGCACGTGGAAACTAATATAAAATCATCAGAATTTAAAACACAGAAAAATAGTTTAAAGATTTTGCATTCAATTGAGAATTGACTTTCTCTTATGTACTCCATTGATTAAAAGGAATATAAGTTTTAATTCCATCTAAAATATGAGACGGTACAGAAAAACTAGTTAGAATCATATGCCACATACAAAAATCAATTGATTGCAAAAATGTAGACATGAGAATTTTCTGAAAATCAAAAGTAATATTTTCAAATAAAGGTGGTCTGGTGATTTAATAACCTTCTGCAATACTATGATTAGAAAAATTAGCCATGGATCGAAAATTCAAAAGCTTTCAAAAACTAGATTTTATGAATCCCGCTCTAATACCACTTGAAAGTTCATTAGGGATGTTAGGCCCCTTATGAACTGACCCAAGGCTAATTAAGAGAGAGGTGAATTGGAATTGAAAAACATCTTTCACAATAAAAACACAGTCACAAACAAAAATTACCACAGAAATAAAAGTGCGAAAAAATAAATGCCGAAATAATAAAGGAAAGAATACACCAAATTTATAGTGGTTCGGTCAAACCTTGACCTACGTCCACTACTCGGAGGCACCCTCTGATTATTGCACTAAACTAAGTGTCTCTCCTTTAGCCCCCACAGCTAGGTGGAGAAGCCCTTACAAAATCATTTCCACCTTCCTCAGTGCGACGGAGTCGTCAGGTCCTTTGACACCAAAGAGATCTTCTTCTTCCATGAACTTCCCTCAAGACAAGCCTTAAATCCGATGGTACTAAGGTGCAAGCTTGTTAGAGCAACCGTGTGGAATCCCCCTCCACACTCCCTTAAGTCCCACCTCATAGGATCTTATCCCTCTCTCAAACTTCACCCTTTCCTCACTCCCTTTCAAACTGTCTCCTCAAGTTTCCCCCAAAAGAATGAAGCTACAATGGCTTCCAAAGATACTTACAAAGCCTTGTCAAAGCTTAAATAGAAGAGCCCAAAATGAGCTCATTAATTACAACTTTCCAACATTATCGTCCAGGACGATACTAATATTGTCCTGTACGATCAGTACAAAATAAGCTCAATCAGCCGGGACGATTTGGGACGATCAGAAGAAAATTGGTTACATTGTCCAGGATGATACAATATTGTCCTCACCTATTAGTTCAAATCAGAGTACAATCGTCCTGAACACCGCCCTGAATAGAGGCTGGCCAATGTCAATCGTCCAGGACATCATCCTGGCCAATCCTGTGATTGGCCCGGCCGATATGATCTTATCAATTAGCCTTAATTTCTTTCCATAATTACCAGAATAATTTAGGCATAATTGTGCTGCATCGTCTAGGCCGATATTTAGATTGTCCTGGCCGATATCCTAAAATAAAGAATACCTAAATGAATCATGGTGGCTGATTCTTTCTTAATTGAGCCTATCATCCTGGTCGATACAAGGATTATCTAGGCCGATCGGCTTAATGACGGTTACCTTAATGAGGATGTTGCTCTAATCAGGATTTCTATTTTTAAACCGATTGTCCAGGCCGATATAAATTTCTTCCTGGATGATTCTACCGAAAACATTAAACTCTAGGGAACAAATAGAAAATCTTCCAAGGTGTTATTGACCTCATTTTTATATGAGGACACTAAGGCCCTTTCAAAATCCAGATCAATCCTAGATCCTACGATCCACTCTAGACTTTAAGATTCTTTCCTAGAGCTAGACCTTAGGGCCTACTCTAGAGCTTAAGATTCTTTCCTAGAGCCAGACCTTAGGGCCTGCTCTAGAGCTTAAGATTTTTTTCTAGATCCAAGACCTTAGGGCCTACTCTAGAGCTTAGGATTCTTCTATATCCCAAATTTTAGAGCCCCTCTAGATCCTAGATCTTAGAATTCCTCTAGATCCTAAGATCAACTCCAACCTCAAATCAATCCCTACGTTTGATCAACTCCAACCTCAAATCAATCCCTACCTTTGATCAACTCCAACTTCAAATTAACCCCTATCCTCAATTCAAATTTCAAACCTCATTCAATTCAAATCCAAATTAATTCAAGCTTCAAACACACCCAAACTTTGACCCAATAAACTTGAGAATCTAAATTAAAATCCAAAGGCTGTAAAACCTTCAAATATTTATAGCCTACGCCATTGGACCTAACACCTTGAAGATTTTGATCTTGGAGCCCTTATCAAAGCCTCCAATCACTTCCAGACCCTTGATTGTAACCCATTGAGCAGTAAACTGCATTTTTCAGATCCATTTTTTACCCTAGTTGACCAATGGGTCAAAATTGACCAAAATACCCCTATGGGATTTCAAATGCCCATTTCAACTTAAATCAACTCCAAATTCTTTGAATCCACTTTCAATAAGTTTCAAATATCAAACCCAACTTGTTGAACTTAAACCCAGACCTTAGGTCAACCTGGTTGACCAAGTCAACCAAGTTTGACCAATTAACCCATACACCCCTTCTCTTTCAAATCTTTAAATCAAGTCCATTCCAAGTCATTTTGAATGTAAGGTATGACCCCTTGGGTACCCAAAAGACCTCTCTTGGAGGCCCAAGCCTTGGGCTCACTTGGGTTAGCCATTTAGCTTGACCCAAGTGAACAAAGAGAGGTCTCCTTTGAACTATCTCTTAACCTTAATCAAATTGAATCCAAATCAAGGTGTCATTGGGTTCCCATTGACCCAATGCATATTCCTTGACCAGCCCAACCCTTGGGCTAACTTGGGTCAAGAGTTAGGCAAACCCAAAGTGCCCAAGATCACTTGGGATTGAGCCAATTCTTAACCTAAGCCCAATTGAACTTGATCAACACCTCCCATAGGTGGCCCTAGGTCCAGCACACCTCCTCTAGCCAGCCCATGCTCTGGGCTAACCTCGGTCAGGTTTTAGGCTAACCCAAAGTAGCCAAAAACACATGGACCCGAGCCATCTTCCAACTCAGATCAAATTGGACCCAATTGCCACTTGCATTGGGTCCACCAGACCCAGACCCACTTCCCACCTCAAGCCCAAGGTCTGGCCTGACCTGGGTTGAGCCCAAATTGACCCGAACAGAGTAGATTTGGATCAACCCAAGCCATCTTTTAACCTAGACCAAATTGGATCCAATTGCTGCTTGCATTAGGTGCACCAGACCCAGACCTATCTCCCATACCAAACCCAGGGTCTAACCTGACCTTGATCGAGCTCAATTCGACTCTAACCGAGCAGGTTCGAGTCCAATCCAGTCACCAACTCAATCCAGACATTCTCAGGCCAAATTGACTCCACCCTCATCTCCAGCATGTCCCCATCAGCCTCCCCTAGTCAACCCGACCCAAACCATGGCTGGCAGTGGGAGGAACCAATGGAAAACAAGTTCTGGTGGCCCCCCCAGACAACCCCTTGGATCAAAGCTGCTTCCCATCGGTTTGATCCCCATGACCTCCCTAGGACGTCGCCATCTTCCACCAGGCATCAATCTGAGCCCCCTCCAGCTCAATCTCGGCCGTCCAAGCCCGCAAAAGGTGGCCGAATAGGCTCAAGCTCCCCAGGCTGCCAGAAGCATTCTGAATCACTCGAAAACATTTCCCAGAGCTCCTTCAACCTCCCAGGGTCTTCCTTCAAGTTCCGAGATCGATCCCTTCATCCGTTCGAGCAAGCGCCTGTGAAAGCTTTCGGCGTCCAGCTCGAAGTCGCACCTCGGACCGTCCTCCAGTCCCAAAGTCTGAAGTAGATTAGTTCGCCATCATCCCCTGAAGCTTCCTGATAGAGAAGCTCATTTGTTGAGACTTTCTCTGCGGTAATCTCTTCATCCTGAGCTCCCTAGCTAGGTAGTATGGTCAAGTGTGAAGGAAACCTTCACCCCAATGGATTTCCACCGTTGGATTGAAGGTTTCCATTGTCCTGATCCTCCCTATGAAATTTCATCAGAGTTCGCCGGCGGGATTGCCCGGATCATGCCGGAGAAGCCTTACGATCTTGGATACTTACGGGAGGTTGAAGACGCAATCTCAGCCATTGATTCTGATCAATGGCTCAGATTAGATCCCGCGGTATCGGGGTGCGTTTAATCCCAGCCGTCTGATCCGCCATCCGACGGCTGTGGTTAATCAGACCGTTAATGGTTAGCGCCAATGATTGCCCAGCCAATTGGTGCGTGACGCGTGTAAAGGGGCACTAACTGTGTTATGGCCGAATTAATAATTCCAGAAATATAAGGGAACTTCAAAAAATCATAACTCCCTTCACATTTGTCCAAATTATATGTTCTTAGGCTCATTAGAAAGATCTCAGGGAGATCTACAAAAGCCTCATGGTTCCAGGCCCTGGTTAGGTCAGTGTTAGGTTTAATTTTAGTTTGAGCCTTTTATCAATTTCTTTAATTACTCTTTAAATACAAGTCCACCAGACCTGAAATTTTGGAAGATTGAAATTGAACATGTCTTTGACATGTCCAAATTTTATCTCCCCATTTTAAGATGTTCAAGGGCATTTTCCCCAAATTTTGAGTTTAAGGGTCATGGTTTAACCCTTATATCAAAAAAAGGGTATAGACCTATCCAATGGGATTTAGGGTGTGATTCTTTGTGTGCTGATGATGTGTAGGATAAGGAGTGTAGAGCCACTGATTTTGCTCCAATCCTAGCTTAGGATAGATCCCTATAATAATTTGAAGGTGACTTAGAGCTTACCTTGGGTGGTTTAGTTAACCACCATAGAATACTCCATTTGAGCTCAAATTTGGTGAGTTTAGTCCTTAGGGTCAGGTGATCCTATGGTCCAAATTCCATCAAATTTGGAGTTCATTTCATTTCCCGAGTAGGAGCCTAAAAAATCCTTCTTATAAATGACCTATTAACCCTAATAAATTAATAATGAACTGTATTTAACTCATAAAATCTATTAAATGTTTATAATTGTCCCTAATTAATCTCATAATCAATGAGAATTGAAACCCTCTTAAATTGACTTCTAGTCCTTAGGTAAAATCAAAGGTTAACCAGCTTTACTAATTCAAAAAAAAAAACATTAAAAATCCCAAAATGGGCTTTAAACACTTGATGATCTGTCCTTAAGTCATTTATGACCTTTGGAACTGATCTCAAGGAGTT
>NW_021318846.1:998986-1003693 GCF_001605985.2 Dendrobium catenatum
TGTTGGTTTTTGTTTAGAGGCCTGGCTATTAGTTTTTTTTTGATTTAGTTAAGTTTCTTATCGAGCTCTTTGTTGGGTGTGTACATGCTTTATTGTTGTTTGGTAGTTTGGTGTTGTGGCTGGCTATTTCTACACCCCAGTTGTGTTGGGTTGATTGTTGATTAGGTGCTTCCTCGGCTTTTGATGTTTGTTATGGTGATTGTTTGGTTCTTATTTCCTGTTTTCAAATTTTCTTTGGAGTCTTGTCTTTTCTTGTAGGTTTTGATGAAGCTTTTTGCCTTTGGTTTTTGTTGGCATGGTTGATGTTTTAGGCTGTTTCGATCGTGTTTAATGGATATGTTGGTTAATTTATATTATTGTGGGCTTTTTATCATCATTGATTTTCTCTTGCATGGTTGTTTTTTTATGGTGCCCTAGAACTCTTTATCCTTTGGCCGATTATTTTTTTGGCTAGAAGATGGTGCTGATAGCCCTTTAATTGATCACCATTTTTGGTGCTGGCTCTCGCCAGCCCAAGATTTTTCTTAGGTTTCCCTTTTTTACTTCTACTTAGATGGGATCGTAGGCTTGATATATTTTTCTTTTTTATCTAGCTCTTCTAAGGATTATCGAGCTAAAAATCCCTTTTACGAGCTTGTACTTATCCTTTAATATTAATGCATAAGCCCCTCAATGAGTTTTAACCCAATAAAAACATTGCTTGACTAGAATGGTTCATATAACATACCTCGCCAAATTGGTGACATGACTATTAACGGTTGTAAAAAAGTACTAAAGAATTTGATTTATCTTTCAAATTTAATTATAATAATCTATACATAAACCTTTATATATATATATAACCTCTCAATGATCCACCAAATCCACTAATTAACTTCTCTCAACGAATCACCAAATCCTCTCAATGAACCACTAATCCTATATTATGTGTGTCCAGTGGCATATCCAAAAGTGGACCCTCCTATATATTTCTAGAGCAAAAATTGGTAGAATTACTCATTGTAATTGATATAGTCAGCAGAATTCTTATGCTAGTTTCTTCACTTATATGTTGTAAGAAAAATCTTAGATATTGATTTACAGAGTTCTAACATAATACAGAATAAAAAAATGAGAGAGAGAGAGAGAGAGAGAGAGAGAGAGAGATATTTAGTTTTATATGCCTCATGATAAATTATTTTTTTGTTTATTTACTTAAAAAATCATACCTAAAATTTTATTTTTGACGAAATTAACTAAATGAAGCATAACCGATTTTCAATGCATATTGAATACTAAATTTGCAACTGATTCAAAACTAGTCTAAATTTGAACTAATTGAAGTTATTTTTTTGTTGATTTGGAACCTCATGATATGTCATTTGAGTTGATATAATTTTTCTTTGAAACCATCACAACGTTAGGAAATTGATAGTTTTTTGGCAATACCAAATGAAGAGAAAACAACAAAAAACCAAAAATCTCAAAATCCAGATACAAGTTTATGTGTTTAGGTTAGATTTACCCAAGTTTTAATAAAAAAAATAACGCGTAGAGATTAATTTCATTTTCTATGTGTCACACCATGAGCTAATATAAATCAGTTTAACTTACAAGATCTTTGATTTTCTAATTTTCTATTGGCTTTCTAGTTTTCTTATTTCATCTAGGGAACATTAAAAAAAAAAAACCCTAATATGGCCTACATGTTGTTATTAGAAAAATGGTTACAAGTCCGTAGAAGGTTCGATTGCTTGCTAAAGCTCAAAGTGCTACAATAATAACAAAAAAAGAAATCCTAAGATCCAAAGATCCCTATCTAGTTGTATATATCAAAATAAGCTAAACCCAAAAGAAATACATAAGCAAGGATGGCAAGAAGCTAAACCGAAAAGAAGCCCAAAGCTTATGTATGCATTCAGCACAGCAAAAAGACCTTGAGAACTGATCCACATCCCATCTTCACGTAAAAAAGAGCTGTGTGTTGCGGATCTGGATTCATAGATTATGGTTTTTTATGATAGCAAACACTCTTGCCTACATTGCCTACTGACATTTCAGGTCCACATAATTCGACTGCAACTGGAACCAGCTAAAGATTGGGTAGACTACTTTTGAGTTACTTTGTATACCTTTTTTCCTTTCTTGAGTCTTTGTAATTGGTGTGGTTCCTGACGCTACGTAACTTTGCACACACACACCTGTTGGTGGAATTTTGAAAACAGGTTTTGAAAATTATTAGTTTTCTTTGGGAATTTTAAAATCTAGATTAATTCTAGAAGTCGAATCAACTCGTTCGAAAAAGTATATCACCCCGAAGGATGAAAATAAAATTTCATAACGGTATTCAGACTTAGAATTATGAAACTCATCTTGAATATCATGACTAGATTTTAAAGAGAACTTCACATGGCCCCGAGGGGACAAGTTAAGGTTCAACTATATATCCAGTTATGATATTCAAGAAGTATGATCGTGGAATTCACATCCAAAGCCTTATCAAAGAAGGATGTATCTCCCCAAAGGGGGGTAACACCTTTCAATGATAATTCTTCTAATATAATAACGACGATCATTCTTTAACTTTTCCCAAGGAAATCTAAGAAGATTTTTAAAAAGATTAATTTTGAAATCAGGTGCGTGTGGTTCCAAATCTCCTACAAGCACAGGCCCTCGTAGTTAATTACATCGTAGGTGGACAGAGTCCCCTATGAAAACTCTAGTTTTAAAATAGTAATAAAATTTTGTTAGATTTTCTAGGAATGATATCAAAAAAACGAATAGGATTTTTTTTTTTGAAAAATCAAAAGGAATGGATCAAGATTGAACATTTATTAACAAAATCGAGGGAAGAGAGGTAGGGGACACCTTGAGATTCCAGAACCATCCGGAAGTGTCCCAACTTAATCTAAGTGTTGGGCTTTATGTTTTAGGATTGAAAGGAAACTTTAATTGAAGTTGAGCATTTTATTAGAAATTTGGGATTATATTCCTGAAATTTTGGGTCTTATAACCGAAATCTGCCCCGGATCCTAAGTCTAATTTGGATACTGGACCATAGTCATCCGATCCTAACTAATGCAATGCAATGCTTGGACTTACCCCGGCCTGGATTGGGGAGCCAGCTAACCACCGAATCGATTTAAAAGAGATGAGTTTGGTCTTTTATGAAACAGTGGTAGGGACGTTGTACTTAGAGTATTGGAGAGTTGGGGCCGACATCTAGAAATTTTCCTAATTGGCCCCTCCGACTTATGTTAGGTGTTAAAATGCTAAAACTGATGTAATTAAAATTTTGACTCTTTTAATTTGTATCTAATGCAATGCATGCTGGTCGACAACTTCCAAATAAAAAATGCTTGAAATTTGAAAAACAGGCTTATAAAATAATTTTTTAGAAGACTGGACTACCCCAGATCTGGCACCTCATCCTCATAGGTCAGACTATCCGGACTCTACCTGCAGGCGGGGAAGGGTCTAAAGCAACGAAAGAATAATGCAGAAATATGCATGTGACCCCGGGATCGATCCCCGGCTAATTCTCTAGATTCGTTATCTTTCTATGTTATTTACACTCACTAAAATTTTAGACATTTAAGATTTTGAGTAGAAAACTTTCACACCCTCACGAGTCTCACGTATCCAGGCGAAAACAAAAGCGACACACAATCACAAAAAAACTTAGAAAAGCAGGTAATCCTATCGGCAATCAATTCAACATCAAATATAAATTAACTAATTAATAAATGTCCATAGGCAAAGTTGCCTTGCTTATTACAAATCAGAATTTTACAGAAAGTAGAGTGGCCGGGAACCACTGAAAACAACCCGGATTCTAAACCTAGTAATGATGCAAGTAGTTTTGAGTGGGATACTCTCAATTTTCAAGTCTTAAATCTTGTTCTTCTTTGGACTCCTTTACTTCAAACTCCTTGGATTCTTCGTGATAAACTACCCAAATGGATAAGAGGGCACTTCCCTTTTAGGGGGAAGGCCACTCTTTCCTCTTTGGGTATAGAAAAAGTATGATCCAAATTTAGATTTCCAAATGGAAAAAGGAATACTTCCCAAAGGGGCATCCTTTCCTCTTTGGAATCCAAGCTTTGGACCTATGTATCCCAACTCAAAATTAACTTTCATAACACTTGACAATTGCACAAATTACAGTTATTTCAAAAATTACAAAATCTAGACTCACCTGCAGGATTATCCTAAGCAGTTAATATGTATAAAAAAGTTATTCCCAAGCAGTTATATGTATTCAAAAAAAACGTAAACACACTGGCCACGCTCCTTTTATTTGGTGGCTTTAGCAGCTAAAGCACCTGTGCAAAGAATTTATAACAGTTATGAATTTTTCTATGAATTTAGCCCTCTTTTTATTGCCCTGCATGAGCGTGGCCACCTGCAGAAAACTGTGTGAACATTTAGATCATACCTAACCTAAGGGTAATCTAGTCACCAAACACATCAATCTATCCACAGAGTGCAGAAAAGTAAGCAGACACAGCAAAGCAATTTCATCCACAGCATGCAGTGAAAACTACAAAAAAAATCTGGCACACAGTAGTAAAATAAACACCGGCCTTACCTAGAACTAGAGTTGGTTGTCTTAGAAAATCATCCAAAGTGTGTGCAGAAGGTCGTGTGGCAGGGGTAGATCCTAAGTTGGGTGATTAATCAAAGTTGTTTAAAATTCTGGGTTTGTAAAGGCTTAAAAGGGGAATT
>NW_021318846.1:1003793-1150872 GCF_001605985.2 Dendrobium catenatum
GGATTGATCTGGAGTTTGGAAGGGCCTTAGTGACCTCGTACAAAAATGAGGTCAACAATTATATTTAGGACTATAGGGCATTGGTCGGAAGCTATTCTAGATAAGTGATTAACAATCAATTGAGAAGAAAAATTTAAAGCATAAGTGTTTAAAAAACTCCTGTCAATCCTTTCCAGAATCTGTGCTCCTCCAATTTTGTTGTTGCACCAAGTGAACTGGGGTCCAATGAAGTTTATCTCATGATAATCATTGTTGGAGAAGAAATACTCCATTTCTTTTGAGCCTTGAGTATAAATGAACCTTTTGCCACCTTTTTTGTCTTCTCTAGAAGTGAGACAATTGAAATCTCCAACTATCACCATTGGAAACTCAATGGAAGAATTGTTTTCAAGCTTCTCCCAAAGTTCTCTTCTTTTATAGCAGTCTTTATTAGCATAAACTACAGCCACCCTCCATTTAATGTTATTGTTGATCACTAGGTCTCCAATTATGCATTGATTAGAAGAATCTACCATTGTGAAGTCAGCTACTTTAGCATTCCATAGTACAATAATGCCACCAGATAATCCATTAGAAGACACCATATCATAGCTCCATCCATCTCCAATAAGATTGTAAATTTCTTTCCTTTCAATAGTATTCAATTTAGTTTCCAATAATCCCACAAAAATAACATTATGTAGCCTCACAAATTCTTTAAGGAATAGAGAAGCACTCTTCTTTTTTGCTCTTCTACAATTCCAAAAAGCTAGCGAATACATTAAAGAATGATTGGGGATTGGCTCCCCAAGTTGCCTTTTGCTTCCAGTTCCGTTCTTCTGCTCCTCAACTTAGCACTGATAGGACCCAAGTCCTTTAATTATTTAGATTTTTTCTTCTTTACTATATTACATACCTCTTCATTATTCTATAACAAAGGAGAAGTGATATTGCTTGGCTCAGAAATGACATTATCTAGAGGTTCTTTTTGGAATTAATCTTCAGATTCAGGAACTATCTCTCCCTCTTCTATTTGATTACTCAATAAGCTGAATCTGTTATTGCTTGATTGATTCAACAAACTAAGGTTTCCTTAGGTTTTTATTCTAGATACAGAATCTTTCTTTGTTTGTTCTTCAACTATTTCTTCTTGATCATTGAGTTCTGTCATTGGATCTTCAGCAACACCTTGAATAGAATCTAACTTCTCTTTATTAGCATTCTTATTAATGATTCTAGAGACATAATTAGATTCCTTTTTCTTCCACAGAATTTTTTTAACTTTCTGTTGAGGCTGGTTCAGAACATGATTCTGATTTTGAGAATTGAATTTCTTCCTTCCTCTATTAACAATAAGCCATGGCCCATAACCCATTTCTTCTATAGCTTTTTCTACACCATCAATTTCTGAAATAGAATGATTTCCTATTTTGATTTTCTTTCCAACCAATTCTTTATAGACATCAATACTATGACCAATTAGGCCACATTTGAAGTAGAAATTTGGCACTCGTTCATATTCAATCCTTTAGTAGAATCTTCCTGCTTTTTCTTCAACCCAAACACCAAGAGGAAGCTTGCTATATAGTTGGATCCGGACACATACTCTTCCGAATTCTCTTCTTCCTCATTTGAACATGTTTCCATCTTTCAAATATGGCTTTCCAACCATTGAAGCAATCCTACATAGATTGATATTATCCCAGCATTGAAGAGGTAGATTAGGCAATCTAATCCAAATTGGAGCCGTCAATCCTTTCAAGGAGTTTGTAGAGAAATTTTGAGACCGTTTGTCCATTCCATTGATTTTGCGATTGACAAACCATGGACCATTAGTCATCACTGCCTCCATGTGTTCTGGTTCATAAAGTGAACATAACACCCATCCCATGCCTAGCATTGTCAAATGAAATTTTCCAAATTGCCTCCATTGCCTCCTGAGCTCTCTACTAATAATTCTTAATGGAGGGTCTCCTCCAAAAACCTTGATGACTATAGAGTTGTAGAGTCTGTCTACATTTTCTTTTTCATTTTCCTCATGTAATTTCACTGTCAAGCCATCTTTTGCAATAAACTTGCCAAGTTGAAGATCAGAAACTTTAATATTTTCCTTTTTCTTCTAAGCATTTTTTGTTACACCTTCAAGTTCTTCATTTAAACTTGGAACAGCATCTCCACCGATTTCCTTGATCAGCTGAATCTACCTCTCTGAATTTAAATAAATCAGAGAATAAGATTTTATCTGGTTCACCGTTCACTTGCTGTACATCTGAGCTCTTTTTCACTTCAATTTCTTCGTTGATGGCACAATTAGAACTGCCAGAACAATTACGATCTAAAATCTTCATCTCCTTGCCTTTCATTATTCCATTGGAAGAGGGACTCTTAATACTCTTAGATTTGAAAGACGGCGATGCATCTGAGCCTTCGTAAGGATTCAGAACAATCTTGTTTTTAAGAATATTCTTCACATCTTCTTCAACCATTATGCTTTTACCTTTCCCTAAGAACTCTGGTTCTATCCTTGCTATTACGCCTCCTTCATTGATAATAATTCCTTTGTTGCTTAAAGATTTGTTAATCAAGCCAAATCCAGTTTTACCATCGTCGAATGTTGGAGGGGAGAGCATTTGACGGGATGAACCATTCATGGTCTTTGTCACTGAACGACGATCTTTCAAAGCTTCTCCGGCGATTAGTCAGCGGCGAACGTCCGTCGCCATCGAAATCCGAAAATCCCGCGAACTGAAATTTTTGAAATCCCGTGAAAAAAACCAAACTATTTTCTCATAGTTTCTCTCACTAATTTCTCCCACTTACCTTTTTCAGCATTAGAGAATTCTCAACGTAATAAATGCAAGAATGACAATATTTGGGTGAACATAGTGTACATTTCAGATATAGTCTTGCTAGGTTTCATGCAAAAAAGTTCATAGACATGTAGTGGAATATCTAATCTTGATTGTTTCACTTCACTAGTAACCACATATGTGATGCATAATTTTTCCCATATTTCCTTCCTCATAGTGCATGTAGGTAGTCACATATAGTCCTCATATTTAAAAGTATAAAAAAATATTCTCATTTAGCTTTTAATTATGCAAGTTCTCTATCTTCATAACTCAATTCAATAAAGGAAATAACAGTTATGACACCAATAAGTACTCAAGATGGAAGTGAATAACTAGTTTGAATCTTATGCCTAATTTTATAGTTAATAGATTGTAGAAATGTAGAAATGCAAATTTTCTAAAAATTTAAAGGATTATTTTCTAATAATGGTGGACTAGTTATTGAATAACCCTCAATAGTATTCCTATCCCAAAATTCCACCATTCTGTCTTTCTTTGAAGATTTTAAAATCTATATTTCCTGAATTGCTTTGATACAACTTGAAAGTTTTGGGAGGTTGTAACACCTCAAAGAACTAACCCAAGGAGTACTAAGATGGGGGAGGGTATGGTAATTGGTTATTTTAAAAAATAATTAATACAATAGTTAAAAAGAATTCTTGCTAGAAAATGATTTTTTTTAAAAAAATATGAATGAAATAATTATCCTAACACATTCATAAGCAAATCAAGGTTTAGAATATTTTTAGTTTCAAAGCACAAATATATTGATAAAGATATGAAATTATTTTTGCTTTCTTAAACTACAAATTACCCTAATTGTAGTTGATGCCAAAAAATTAGAATCATGTAATAAGTTCAAATTATAGAAATAAAAAGTGCAAACAAAAAAAAAGAATGAGAACACAAGATTTTATAGTGGTTCGATCAAGATTAACTTACGTCAACTACCTAGAATCCTCCTCTACATGCATTACACTAAACTTTAGTGTCTCTGCTTTAGCCCCCACACTTAGGCATAGAAACTCTTACAATCTTTTCACCAACCCAGTGTGACAAAAAACCTTAACCTCCATTCTCACCCTTTTGTGATGGCAGAGAATCACAAACTCCTTTCTCACCCTCCTGGTGATGGTAGAGAACCATGAACTCCCTCTTCACCCTCCTAGTGATGATAGAGAACCACTAACTCCTTTATCACCATCTTGGTGATGGCAGAGAAACACAACTTTGAGCTAAATAACTTCTTCCTAGAGCCACCAAAGAAACCTAGACAGACACTTGGAGGAAACAAAGCAAGATGCTTATATTGAGCAACCATGTGAATCCCACACACTACTCCTTCACACAAAAGCTCTTCATTTCTTCTTCCTAAAGCTCTTCTAGATCTTCTACTCCAAGCTCTCTCTCAAGAACACTCAATAGTAAAAGACTTAAAACATGTCTAATTAGAGATATTAAATATAAGGCATTAAAGGTCCCTAGAATTCAATTATGGCGACACCAATTATATAATATGATCCAAGCTCATACGATAGAATTAATTTAAATCACTCCTTTAGTACTATAAGAATAATAAAGTTCTACACAATCAATTTAATTGATTGTATTAATCATCTAGTATGATATGAAGAGTCGTTAGGTACAATTAGTTGAAATGACTTTATTTAACATCCTGTATGATTGTCGATGATATATTATCGTCCCATAGAACGATATAGTTATACAGTATAATTCTCTCCAATCATCTATTATTTTCCTAATTATAGGATTAATTTAGGAAAATCATCATCTAGTATGATACCTATCATATGATATGATTAGTTCAAATTTGAATTTTAAAATATTGCCTAAATTTTGATTGGCGATAAAGATCTTGATTTGAACTGATCATCATGTATGATATGGATCATACAGTATGATTAGTTTAAATTGTTTTAATTATTACAATTAGTCTTTTTAATGATTTCTTGATTAGCTTGTTATATTGTTTGATATGGATTATACATTATGATTAGTTCAAAAAAATTAACTTCTAATGTTACCACTATCTTACTCCATTAAGTGTGTATGTGCATGGTCGCCAAGTTTAGTATCCACCAAATACATAATAATGACTAAAAAATACAAAAATAAGAAAGAGTAAAAGTACAAACTCATTTAGACACTTTAACCTATTCTACTCAGTCTTGAGCTAAAAAATTTTGCACGATTTATGGTGGACCTATAATTTTATTGCACAAGAAAAGAAGATATATAATAATAATAATTAAAAGGTGTTAGCATAGTAAGTAATCTAATAATGTTTTTCTCATTAAAATCATTGGACTTGGGTCAAGATTTGCAACATTTTTAATCATAAGTAATCCTCCAGTATAATGTGGTGTTTGTACTGTATGATAACTTATATTTCAAATTTATTTTTTTTCTTATTTAAAATAAAACATTTTAATTATTTATTGTTTCAATAGAATGTACAATACATTGAAGATCATATAGTAAGATATAGGAAAAAAAAAAAAAATTTCACTCTTCCTGTATATGTTTTCATGGTTGCTAAGCTAACAAACATCTTTTCTAATACTTTAACTTAAGAAGTGGTGAAAATATAAACTCATGTAAAGATCAATCTATACTACCAAATCTTGAGCTTTGTTCCTTTGGTGGAGCTTGCTATATGTTGTACCTAAAATGATAGTACACACATAAAATATATGTAATAATGACATATAAACGGAACTAGATAAGTAATATTTGTTATCAATAAAATATAATCTCGAGCTCTGGGATTGCAATGGTTATGACTTAGAAAAACCATTTAAATTGGTTTAAACATGTCTAAATGGGTCAAAAGAAAATCTACACTAATATAGCTTATTATAGCTCTTAGGACCCATTCAATTTAGCCTATGCAACATGCTTGCAACCTCTTAAGATAAGCACATTACCTGAACTAGACCATACCTAATTTATTGGGCCACATAACTCAACTTAACTCAAACATCACTTTCACCTTTGTAACTCACTTCCAGCTTCACCTCCTTTTCTATAAAGACATTTTTTTTAAAATTTCCATTAGCATTAAAAAAGAAGCTATTACAATCTACTAGGTGATAGACCTCTATAACAATCCTCCTTTAGCAGTGAAAGAAATGAGGAGGAATCTTATTAAAATCTAGATCATCCAAAAAAAAATCACCCAATAAAGCCAAGTTAGCTCAAAAATTGGTTAATTATTACATTTCCTATGAAAAAATGAAACAAAAAATTCCCAAAGTCCTTCAAGAATGGAAAGTCCTCAACCAAGTTATTGTCCCATTTATTACAAGCTTTATCAACTGAACTTTGTAGATATTTGATGACATTATAATTGTCACCCTCAACAATAATACCTTTAACTTCAAACTTCCAATCTTGAAGAACCACCTTCAAAGCACGGAATGCCAACAACTCTAAATAACCACTATTCCAATGAGTGTATTTATATCCAAAAGCAATCCAAAATCCCTTATTATCTCTAAAAACTCTAGCAATCCTAGCTTCATTGGACTTTAAAAGCAAAGCATCAATGTTGACTTTAATCTATTCGGGTGAAGGAGGGTGCCAAGAAGAAAAAGATAGCTTAGACAGAAGATTAACATCACAGTGATCCAAAAGGATATTACAACTTGATGAAAAAAAAAGCAATGATGATTGCTCTTGTACCAATAAAAACCAAACTAAGATCTTTACCGCCATGTATATCTTTATTTCTATTCTTCCAAGAAAAATAAACAATTGAATTATAGAGATTAGCAATAAATGGATTATATATTGTTAGCATCTTCATTTTTCTTAAACAGTCCAAAATAGAAGAAAGCCTTGGCACTTTAAATCCCGATCAGCTGAATTAGCTTCTCATAAAAGACACAACATGTTCTATATTCTCCATTACAATACACCCTCTCGGGAAACTGTTAAAATCTAACAATCTTATATACATTAAGAAATCAAATGTTAGAATAGCATTATTATGCATTCTCCACAAAAATCTTTCCACACGTGGAGAAAGCTTTAGCATTTTCAGCCATTTCCACTGTACGCCTTCAACAGAATCAGATACATTCACCTTGTTAGCCATTAAAGCAATTGATTTACCCAAAAACCTATACATAAGCTCCATTAAATCAACAGCTATCTATGGGAAGATCTGAGCCTTTAGAATTAAGTCCATCAGATTGGTTCCAAAGTATTTAACTATCTCTAATTGGTTCCATTCTCTTCTCTAATAAAATTCTCTAGAGAAGGAAATTCCTCATCCAAAACTATGGCACTTAAGGCAAACGATTTAAACACTGACTCTTCCAGGTCTGAAAGCAATGATGTTGCTTTAATCATGAGGAAATTTAAGAGCTTTTTAAGGAAGAAGCACAAGAATCATCAAAAGTGGAATAAATGTAAGGGAAGCAAAATTTTAAGAATTCTAATTAAACAATTTGCTTTGAATGCAGGAAGCCTGGGCACGTTAAAGCTTATTGTCCTACGCTAAAGGCACACCCAAGTAAGGAGAAGGGTGAAGAGAAACCAAACTTCAGAAAGGACAAGATCAAGAAGAAATTCCAAAATGCGTTCTGGGCGAATTCTGCATCAGATTCCTCTGAAACTGAACATGAGGAGGAGACAACAAACTTGTGCTTAATGGCGGACAATAATCTTGGTCAAAGTGACCAAGAATAAGTGTGCAAACTAACCTATGAGAAACTCCTTGAAGTTTTTGAACAAATACATGCATCGTATAGGAAACTTAAGAAAACTCATGCTAGCCTAAAATTAGATTTTTTTTTTTAATTTATAAAAAGAGCATGAAAATCTTCTCAAAGATCTTTCAACAATTGATTCAAATCACATGACTTTACTTGATGAGTTTCATGCATTAAACAAAAAACATGCTTAGTTAACCGATTCTCTTGATTATTTAAAATTGTCCCATTCTGAGTTAGAAAAGGAATATAAAAAATTAAAAATTTTAAAAACCTTTGAAAATAAAAAATCTTCATTTCATGCATCGCATAAAAAGCATCACCATAGGAGTAGATTAGTGCAACCTTTTCCTAGAGTTAGATGTTTTTCATGTGGCATGCTAGGACACATAGCACAAACTTGCACCGTTCACCATAGCCCTCATTTGGTTTGGAGACCCAAGTTACATGATCCACAGGATGCATTGCATTCTACTTTTTATAAGAAGGAACCCAAACATGTTTGGGTTCCTAAATTTGACATTTGATAATTTTGCAGGAAAGCTCTCACAAAAGGTCTCGTTAGAGCATGTAGTACCTGGACAGTAGATGCTCTCGACATATGACTGGCAATGCCAGTCATTTTTATTGTTGGAGACCAGGATAGAAGGCAAGGTGACTCTTGGAGAAAACACCACCAGGAAGATGGTAGGAGCAGGTATAATTGGTAATTCCAAGAATCTTTTGATTGAAAATGTTTTTCTCGTAGATGGACTGAAACACAACTTGTTCAGCATCAGTCAGCTTTGCGACAAGGGCTTCATCATAATTTTTTTGGCAAAATCATGCATTATGAGCTTAAATAATAACACTGTTTTATAGGGCAAGCGGATCAACAATGTTTACATTCTTGATTTAAATAATATTGACTGTGTTGCTTCATTTTTCTTAAAAATTGCTATTGATGATTCATGGTTGTCGTACAGGAGATTATGTTATGCCAGTATGAAAACCCTTAGGAAAGTGGCCCAAAAAGACTAAGTTAGAGGTGTCCCAAAGCTTAAGTTTTCAAAAGACCACCATTATGATGCTTGCCAATTAGGAAAGCAAATCCACTCCACTTTTCACTCCATTAAGGAGATTGGCACCTCTAGACCTTGCGATTCCTTCACATGAATTTGTTTGGACCCATTAGCACTGCTAGCTTGGGAGGGAAAGTCCATGGTTTTGTGATTGTCGATGACTACTCGAGGTTTACTTAGATTAGATTTCTGTCACACAAAAATGAGTCATTTAATGAGTTTAGAGTCTTCTTCACTTGGATTCAGAAAAAGCTAGGTTGTGGGATCTTTACCATTCATAGTGACCATGGGGGAGAGTTTGAAAATGAGAGATTTGGAGATTTTTGTGAGGATAAGGGGATTAGCCACAACATATCAGCTCCTAGGACCCCTCAGCAGAGCGGGATAGCTAAAAGGAAGAACATGACCTTAGTGGAAGCCACTAGAGCCATGTTTGCTGAGTATCCACTTCCAAAATACTTTTGGGCTGAAGCAGTTAACACAGCTTGTTATATACTGATTAGGATAAATGTTAGAGCCAAATTAGATAAGACACATTATGAGATCCTTAAGGGTAGGACACCCAATATTTCCCACATTCATGTTTTTGGTTGTAAAGTTTTCATTCACAATAATGGGAAGTCTCACTTAGGACAATTTGACCAAAAATCAGATGAAGGAGTGTTTTTAGGATATTCTAATGTTGGAAAGTCTTTTAGGGTGTTTAATAAGAGGACTTTGGTGGTGGAAGAGACTGCACATGTAGTGTTTGATGAGTCTGATCCTAGAAAGCCTAGAGTTGAGGATGATGATGATGGAGAGATTGCCACTATATTAAAAAACTTAGAGAAGGGGGTAGAGCTCTAGAATACTAAAGGAGTAAGAGAGGTTACCCAAGGAGTAGAAAATGTAGATCTGGAGGAAAGGGTTGAACCTGCACACAATTTTCCTAGAGATTGGAGATACTCTTTGAGTCACCCTAAACATCTTTTTTTAGGAGACCCTTCTGATGGAGTAATGACTAGACATGGACTTAGGAAGGAAGTGAACCACTCTGCCTTTATCTCAATGACTGAACCCACCAGTATAAAGCAAGCCATTACTAATGAGTTTTGGATCTTAGCTATACCGGAGGAGTTGAACCAGTTTGTTAGAAATGATGTTTGGGAGCTTTTAGAAAAACCTAAGGGACAAATTGTAGTTGGAACCAAGTGGGTCTTTAAGAATACGGAGAATGATTCTGGAGTGGTGGTTAGGAATAAGGCAAGATTAGTGGCTAAGGGGTATAACCACATAGAAGGGATATATTTTGAGGAGAATTTTGCCCCTGTGGCTAGATTTGAAGTCATTAGAGTGCTATTAGACTTTGCCTGTTATAAGGGATTTAAGCTTTTCCAAATGGACGTTAAGAGTGCCTTTTTAAACAGGAAAATAAAAGAAGACGTGTTTCTAGAACAACCCCCAGGTTTTGAGAGTTCCCAATTTCCAAATCATGTTTTCAAATTAAAAAAGGCCTTAAATGGATTAAAGCAGACACTCATAGATTGGTATGAGAGGCTTAACACATTCTTACTAGAAAGGGAGTTTTGTAAGGGGAGTGTAGACACCACCCTTTTCTGGAGGAAAGTAGGAGATAATTTACTCATTTTTCAGATCTATGTCGATGATATAATTTTTGGATCCTCTAATAAAAGGCTGTGTGATGATTTTTCTAAAACTATGAGTAAGGAATTTGAGATGAGTATGATGGGAGAATTATCCTACTTTTTGGGGTTTAGCATTAGACAATTAAATGATGGAACTTTTTTGAGCCAAATAAAGTACATAAAGGACATCTTGAAGAAATATGAAATGGACAAAGTCAAGCAAATTAATACTCCCATGACCTCAGGAGTTCAATTAGACAAGGGCCTAAATGGAAAATCAGACAAGGGACTAAATGGAAAATCAGTTGATCAGAAGAAATACAGAGGGATGATTGGATCTTTACTTTACCTGATTGCTAGTCGACCCGATATAATATTTAGCGTTTCTCTTTGTGCTAGATTTTAAGCTGACCCTAAGGAATCCCACCTGACTACAGTTAAGAGAATTCTTAGATACTTTTTAGGGACCCAAAACCTAGGAATCTGGTACCCTAAGCACAACACTTCTTTTGAGATTATTGGATATTTTGATTCTGATTTTGTAAGATTTAAAGTGGATAGAAAAAGCATTTCTGGATCTTATCAATTCATAGGACAATCTCTAGTTTCCTAGTCTAGCAGAAAGAAAAACTCTGTTGCTCTTTCCACTGCTGAAGCTGAGTACATTTCTTTAGGAAGTTGTGTGGCCCAAGTCCTTTGGCTAAAATAATAAGTACTGGATATAGGACTACCTGTAGGCACCATCTCTATTCTTTGTGACAACATTAGTGCCATCTGTATTTCTAAGAATCCTATCCAACATTCAAGGACTAAGCACATTGACATTCAGCATCACTTTATTAGAGATCATGTGACTAAAGCACATTGACATTCGGCATCACTTTATTGAGTTACATCATGTGGCGACTGAGAATCAATTGGCTGACAATTTTACTAAACCACTGGCCTTCGATACTTTCAGCACTTTAAGGACCAGATTGAGTGTGATTGACATTAATGCATGAACTTGATTTCTACTAATGTTTTTTCTAATGATTACTTTGATGTATTTTTCTAGTTTTTGTTGTTTATTTCTAGTTGTTTTTTATTTTAATTTTTGTACTTTAGTATTCCATATGGCATGCTTTGTTTTTTTCTTTTCAAATCATCGCTTAATTGATATCTTATGCCTTATTTTTTATTTTGAAAATCTGGAGTTAATGTTTTACATCTCTTAAATCTGCTAAAGGGTAAAAACATCGTTGATTGTGTCTCTCTCTCTAACCTATTTTGGTGGTAAAAATTTCTTTTCTAACCAAAAGTTTATCTCAAATTAATAATTGTATTTTGCAATTGAGATCTTTTCTATCTTGCTACAGTAATCTAGCTTATACCATAATAGTCAAAGTTTTTAATTACTTCAAGATTTCTTGTTATCCTGTCAATGAATCTCTCACATGATTTTTTATTCTGTTTTGTAGATTGTTCTTCCTTATATTAGAGAATGAGTTTTTCTTCTCTAATATATGTAAGATATACTCACAACTAAGAATATTTAAGATTTTTTGGAAAAGAATCTAGCTTACAAAAAAAAAGTGGCCAATGATGCCAAAAACAAAAGATGCGCAATGATGCCAAATTAAAAAAGAATAAATAAATACAATCAAAAGATGCACAAAGTTCGCCATTCAATGGACAAGAGACATAAAATGAGCCCATCAAAAGCAAGCTATCTTCCTCTCTTCCAACTCTTAAAACTTAGAAGATTTCATTTATCACTTGAGATTTTTAAAGACTTAATTTCGAATTTCGAGATTGAAACAAACTACTTTGATTGAATCTCTTTTTCTTATCCAAATATTTTCTAAGTAACGCCTTTTGAGTTCAAAAGAAGATTTTGCCCTAAAAGAAGTCCGAGTTTAGGGTTAACATGATCGGATATTTTACTATTTTTTTTAGATTTTAAAGTTGTTAACTCATTAAATTACAAATTTTTGAAATCAATCACATGGAGACTATATTATATTCATGCCTTGATTAAAAAAAAAAACATTTTGGCTTTTGTTTTATCATTGTTATTTATTTTTATTTTTATCGTGTTATTTTTGGGCCTTCTATGATCATCTCCATCCCTCCTTTGTCTTCAAATTTTGTCTCATCATCCTGGACGATGTCTATATCATCCTAGACGATCGGCTTTCCATTCTTCAAAAACTCCATCTGCTGAATATTCTAACCTTTTCTGCTCTAATCATCCTGGATGATCCTTTATCGTCCTGGATGATATGATCGACCTCTGCTACAATCATCTTAATCATCCTGGTCGATATATTTTTTTCATCCTGGATGATGCATTTATTGGTTATCATCCCGACCGATACACCTGTTCGTCTTGGATGATACATGTGTCGTAGGTTTAAAATCTTTAGTTTCACCCGGGCTGATTTATTTTTAGATAATCGTCCTGGTCGATCCATTATTCATCTTGGATGATACATATGGAGCTTAATTTAAAATGTTTTAAATTTAGCTGGTACGATCCATTATTGAGCATCATCCTGGATGATCCACCTAATCAGCCTAGACAATCTACTTTTTCAACAATCGTCCGGCCTGACTCCTCGGGATGATCGTCTATTTCTAATCGTCCCGGCCGATGTATGATCGGCCTGGACGATCGGACCGCCTTTTTGACCAATCAGGCTATTCACAATAATTACATCGGATCATCCTAGATGTTCCTATGATCGGCATGGAGGATCCGTCTGATTCTTTAAATACAGCCAGATTTCAGCCCTGTTTTCTTCACACTTCTTTCTACTCCCTGATTGCTTACTGTTTCTTGCTCTTTTCTTACTTATGGCTGGAGGAAAACATGTTTGACAAACCTCTGGAAGCTCCTCGAGGGCCACCCTATACCCTCGATTCAGGGAGGTAAACAATTAGGCTGCCTACCCTCATTACAAAGAGTGTGGCATTACTCTCTCATGAACCATCAATCCAGCCTATCTCTCCTATTCGATACTAGATCTTTTCGCCAACACTTCTCTTTGCTTTATTCTCACCCTTATAGGTTCCTTTAGTTCTAAACTTCTCTTTGAATTCTATGCCAACCTCCACATAAATTCTTCTTACACTGCCCTCACGTCTTATGTGAATTGATTCCCTGTCAAAATTACTTATCAGGATTGTGCTGAATGATTGTAGCTATCCACCACTAGGGATAAGCTGCATACCCTTGTCTCTAATCCTGACTTTGACTGATCCATTACAAATCACTTTCTTTTCCACACAAACGCACACTTTCATGTTGGAGAGACTAGCTCTTTACTCAAAGATGCTAGGACAATCCAACATGTCCTTCGCACTTCTATTATTCCAAAAGCCGGGGACCGAGTCCATATCACTCCACTTCTTTCACTTACTACCTTCTACATTTTAGCTCATAGGGAGTTCAATGATACTGACCTAATTTTTCCCTATACTGAGCATTTGATAGTAATCCGCGATCCAGGTCATAAGAGGAAACCCAATCTAGCTCTAGGACACCTCATTGCCTATGTTTTAGAATCTAAATACCAGCTTCAATATCCAGCTCCTCCAAACCATCAGCCACCTTTCTACTCAAAAAATTCCTTCAATGCCCTTCACAATACCCATCTCCACCCAGGGTATGGGGAAGCTCAGGGGCAGAGGAGGAGGAGGCTCCCGCTTCTGCTCCTGTTCTTGAACCTGTTCCTCTCCGCCAGCACTCTCAGTTTGATCAGTTGGTGGAGAGATTTGATCAATTGGAGACCCAATTTGACACATTCATAGCATACCAGTAGCAGCAGCACCCTAAGGACGTGGCTCGATTCGATGCCTATACTGCACACCAGCAGCAGTAGCACGACCAGGATATGGCATGCTTTGGAGCACATTTTGCCACATTTTCCACCTTCTTCCAGTAGCCACCACCACCACCACCTATGTCTGATGATCAGGGGCCCTCGTTTCTTTGATTTTCTTTGTATTTTTTGTTTGTTTGTTTCTCTTCTAGTCTTAGTTTCAGTTTTTTGTAGTTTAATTTTTATTTTTTGTTTTAGTTTCTCTTATGTTTTTATTTGTGGTTCCCTCCTTTTTGTGATGTCAAAAGGGGGAGTAGTATGATGTATCTTGTACACTGAATTTAGTGAATTTTTTTTTTACTAAACTGCCATAACTATTTGGAATTCTCTGTTTATGCTTGCCATCATCAGAAATGGGGGGATTACTGCAAATCTGATATTTTAGATTAGACTTTTGATGATAGCAAACATTCATGTTTCCCTATGGCTGCTTTGCCTACTAACTTTTCAGGACCATAAGATCAAACACAGCTCAAGCTAGCTCAAGATTGAGTATATTTGGGTTGAATCAAGTTTGTATTTTTTCTTTTCTTGAGTCAATTATAAAAGTGGTTCCTGATGCTAAGTAACCTTGCACACACACACTTGAGGTTTCTGAATTTTTCTGTTTTGAGTACATCGGCCTGGACGATGTTCCTATCGACCAGGATGATTCAACAAAAAATAAAAACCCTAATTAGGGCATCCTAGTTAAGCAGCCATCATTAAGCAAATCATCCTGGATGATACCTATATTAGCCAGGACGATAGGCTCAAATTAGAAAGAATAAGCCGCTTTGATTAAATTAGTATTCTTTATTTTAAATTATCATACCGAAATGATTTCCATATCGGCCTTGATGATTCAGCATAATTATGCCTAAATTAATATGGCAATTATGTAAACCAATTAAAGCAGATTGATCTGATCACATCGGCCGAGCCAATCACAGAATCAGCCGAGACGATGTCCTGGACGATTGACATTGGCCAGACTCTGTTCAGCGCGATGTTCAGGATGATTGTACTCAGATTTAAACTAATCGGCAGGATGATATTGTATCAACCTGGACGATGTAATCAATTTTCTTCTAATCGTCTATGGAGGAAGAAAAAGGAGTTAATTCTCTGCCACATTGGGGTTGGTGAAAAGGAGTCTATTGTAAAGGATTCTCCGCTTAGCTGTGGGAGCTATAAGAGAGACACTTAGTTAGTGCAATTCTCAGAGGGTTCATTCGAGGAGTGGACGTAGGTCAAGGATTGACCAAACCACTATAAATCCGGTGTGATCTTTCTTTGTTCTGCTTCCACATTTATTTATTTTAGCACTTTAATTTCTGTGGTGATTTGGTTTTAAGTTTTGTTGTGCTTTACTAAAAGAAAACTTTTAAAGTACCAATTCACCCCCCCTCTTGGTTAGCCTCAGGCTAGTACTTAACGGCTTAACATCCCTAACGAACTATCAGAGCATATAATGCCTTAGTTATTGGGCTACAAAAACCAAAGCAAGATAATGTTTTTCAATTGATGGGTATCAAATTTTTGTATGTAAAAGTCTCCAGCTAAGGTAATAGAGAGCATTCTCCTTCCCTTCATCGTTGACCTGGGCCAATAGGGCACCTAAAGATTCATCTAAGGCTGCAGTGTAGAGGATCAAAGGTTTCCCTGGAATAGGGGCTGCTAAAACCGGCAGGTTAGAGAGGTATTGTTTGATATCATCAAAGGCATTCTAACACTTCCCGTCCCATACGATTTTTGTATCCTTCTTGGTAAGGACAAAGAAGGGTTGACATCTCCTAGAAAGGTTGGAGATAAACCTCCGTATATATGCCAATCTACCTTGTAGAGACCTTAACTTAGCAAGGCTCTTAGGAAATGGCATATCTAAGATGGCTTCAATTTTGGCAGGGTCAATCTCAATTCCTCGGTGCCTTACTATGAATCCTAAGAATTTTCCTGAAGTGACACCAAAGGCACACTTCAAGAGGTTCATTTTCAAAAAGTAGCGATGTAATCGTTCGAAGTTAACCCTCAAGTCATATAGGTTAGCCTCTTTGACTTTTCTCTTAATAATTAAATCATCAATATTGTATTCATCTTGATTATGGATTAAGTCATCAAAGATGTGAGTTGTAGCCCGCTGGTAGGTTGCCCAAGTATTTTTTAGGCTAAATGGCATCACCTTATAACAAAAGATTCCTATAGGGGTTCTGAATGCAATATTTCTCTTATCTCCTAGGGCCATCTTGATTTGGTTATAACCAAATGAGTCATCCATAAAGGAGAAAATAGCATGCGAAGAGGCAATATCTACCATGAGTTCAAGTATGGGTAGGGTAAATTCATCTTTAGGACATGCCTTATTCAGATCTCTATAGTCAACACAAATTTGAATCTGACCATTCTTCTTTCAAACTGGCATGACACTGGCCATCCAAGAGGGGCATTGTTCCTCTCGAATAAATCTTGCTTCGACCGAAATCTTAATTTCAGAAATGACTTATTGCTCGATCTCTAAGCACATACATCGATGAGGTTATTTTAAATTAATGAAATTATGTGAAATTCTAAGTTTGTGGACCACTACATCAGCAGGCAAACCCAGCATTTCATCATATGTCTGAGAAAAGAAATCCCTAAACTCAGATAACAGTTGAATCAAATCCTAGGTTTCACCCTCACTTAGTAATGAGCTTATGAAAGTGGGTCAAGGTTCATCGTCGGTTCCCACGTTTATTTCTCTTAACTCGTCGAATGACGATTTAATTTCCTCTTTGAATTAAGAGGATGCATCCTGAACTTAAAGTTCAACGGTATCATCTAAAGTCTCCAAATAGAGCCCATTGAGGGGACCTATGGCATCCATAGGGACATTCTGAGATTCAAGATGGTAAGTTATCATTGGGCAAAATTCATTGTCTTTAAATGAACTAACAGTTCCAGAGCTGATGCCAATTGTTAGATTTTTCTTAATCTTAGTTTACCAAATATTTTCTTGATATATGGCTTGACCCTTAGTCCATCGATATGGTATAGGACCTTTGCAGAAATACTTTTTTACACAAACACGAAAGTAACTCAAAGGTAATTCCATTAATTCATTAAAATCTGCCTCCTCAATGGTTACATCACCTTCATCTCTTGTAGAGGAGGAGCCAAAAAAAAAATTTATGGACTTTCTTTACTTCACCATTTAGGTCGAGGGCCACTTCAACTTCTAACCTTGAAATGCTGCCACCCGATAGTGGAGTCAGGGAAAGGGCCTCAATCCTCATACTGAGCTTTTAATATATGGTTAATTCTAGCTCATCACTTTTAACTTTTGAGATATCTACCTCAGGGTCATTGTCCTGGTCTAAGGTGACATCAAATTTCGGAGGATTATTTGTGTTCTGGTAGTTGAGAGGTATTGCAACACCTTAATTTTCTGGTTCACCATCGGAATCTAATTCTGGATCAATATATATAGGTCTTGTTCTCCTTTCTAGTGAAGCACGACCCCGACCTCATTCCCTTAGAGCCATCCTCCCAGCTCTTTGAGGTAGGTTGTTTGGTGGCCTAAGGACAACGATATAAAAGTTGTATTCACTACTCGACTTTATCATTTCTTGATTTTTATCTTCATCTTTTTCTTTTTCTTTTTTGGAACACTGTTGAACCACTTTATCCTCAATTTTGATCTCAAATTTAGAGTGGGATGCGGACCCTTTTGGTATAAAATATGCAGCATCCTCATAGATCCCAATTTCTTGAACTGAGAATGGTTGCAAATCACCCCTAATCACATGTTTAATGCCGTCTCGTTGGTACTTGACCCACTGGTGTAGGGTAGATGGAACCATTCTATACTTATAAATTCAAGGACTAACTAGGAGGGCACTAAAGGATGTTGTCGAATATATTATATGAAACGTAGCATAAGTTTTTAGTTCTCCTATTTCTAAGAGTAGAGTGATAGAACCTAAAGCCCTCTCACCCTTTTCGTTGAACCCATGAAGCACCAACTTGTTGGTTGAAAGCTTGTTAGTATCAACTCTAAGGTAGGCGAGGGTATTTATATTCATCACGTTGACTGATGCACCAGATCAATAAGGGCTCTTGATAATTTGAAATTTCCCACATCTATTGTATTGTAGAGGGGACGGTTGTGGACGAAAGTTCCAAAAAGCAGGTCTTCATCAGAAAAAGTCACTCCAGGGACATCTTTGAAGTAAAATGACTCATCTTTTGAAGTTGAAGCTAATTGGGTTAAGAAAATCTCGGGGTTGAGAAGTGCTTTGATTAAAGACTCCCTCATTTCTTTAGAAAGAAGGAGGGCGTCATAAATACTTAATTTGGCTGGTATATTCCTAAGATGGGCCACGACGTTATAATCAACCTTAGGAATGACGATCTAGAAACCCAAAGGGATTAAAGAGAATTCAAATTATTAAGGATAATTTGCATTTAAATCTTCAAAGAAAGGTTGCTTGTCATTATCCTGAGGGGGAAGCCTTGGGGGTAAGACTTTACAGCCACGAAGTTGCACCTGCTTGATATCCTCGGGAGGGCAAACTGGAGTGGTGTCTATGCTCACCGTAGGCATTGGATCATCGTTTCCTAAAAGGGAGTTAGAATCTAAAAATTCTATCATGATAGGACTTCCCTAAAAGTTAATTTGGGGGAAGTTTGTTTGTGATAAGGTTTCAAATTTGACGTCTCCTTGAAGGGTGGACTCGGGAGGTTCGAGTTGTTTTAGATTGATTTCACCAAAATTTTGATTTAAAGTAGAAGCGTCATCAACTTGTATTTCAGATTTATGGATAATCATCAAGATAGAGGTAGAAGGATATTTTTTATTCACCTTTTGACCTTTGCCTTTGATGGGATAAAGTAAAAGTCTGATAACAAGAGTGCAGAAAGGGTTTTTACACTGCCATCTGCTACTTGGATACATCTCTCATCAACAAACTTCCTCTCTAAAAAATCATCTCTCTTTTCTTTTTCATGTTTTATAGTTGTTCCTATGACTACTTGAGAGGGAAGTGGCTCAACATCCTCCTACGAAGCGTCTAGGTCAACTTCCCATACCTGGCCCTAGGCTGTCGTAATCAACTGTTGAGAAAGACGAAAAGACTTATTAATAAACTTTTTAAATGCCCGGTACAAAGAAATATCTCAACCATCTTTAATAGAAAGAGAAGTGTTAAGGATATTACCTATTATTTTTTATAGAAGCTTGTTCTGAGTCTACCAAATACTCCTTAGGAATAACAATATTACCTTGTCTAAGGTTTCTTTCCAGCTAATCTTTGAACACAACACATTCCTTGAGAGGGTGACTAAGCATATGGTGGTAAGGATAGTATTTGGGATCATCCTTCTTACTCTTGTCCTCTTTCCTCCTAGCTTCTGGTAACTAAGAGTCTGGTTTCTTATGAGTACTCCTAAAGATCTTCTTTATTGACCCTCTCTTAAAGGGATATGGTTTAGCCAACCACTCCTTACGAAATGTCAAATAGGGAATCCTTAGGAGACTTAGTAATCTGAAAAGGTTGTTTTTGAATATGAGGCACTAGCGGAACACTAGGCTTATTGATGACTGGCCTTTTGCCTTTTTGAATTGCTGAGACCATGACTTTCTTCTCAAAGGATTTAACTAGCTTAGGACCCTTCTTTTCCTTGGGCTGCTCCCATAAGAAGGGCATCCTAGGAGACTCTTCATGTAGATTGTTAGCCTCATTCAAAAGCTTTTCAAAAGTTTTGCTAGTGAAACCATTTAGAAGAAAAGCAATTGGGCCATGAATCTTCTTTAAAAGAATCTCCACAGCATGTTGCTCTTGCAACTGGGTTCCCACTTCATCGAGATGTTTCACCATCTCAAGATATACTCAACCAGAGACTCTCCTGGCTTTTGCTTTTCAACAACAAGATCGCCCATAGTAGTGCACTACTGTGCTCAACTCTTTAAAAAGAGGTTTTCTAGATCATTAAAGATTCTCACTGAACCGTTTGGCAGATTGATTTACCATTCAAAAGCAATACCAAAAAGACTACTTACAAATTAGTAAAAGAGTAGAGCATCTTACCCTCCTACATTACAACAGTGGGCCAGATGCTTCCTCAGTTTTTCATATTTGATAAAAATTTTAAATAATGGTGGCACAAAGCCTTTTAGATAAGGAATTGAGTCATATTCTTTGGGGTAGGGTCTACGCTTTGGAATAGACGCAGTCCCTTGGGAAAAGGCTAAGGCCTCCCTTGCATGGTCCTCAATCAGTTACTTAATATCTTTTTGAGGTATGGTTGGAAGAGTTGTGGAAAATGTAGGCCCTACTGGGAGTACTTCTGGTAGATAGGGAGGAATCACTAGCACTAACTTAGGGGATTTAGAACTGGATTCTTCCTTTTTAGCTCTCTCTTCAATTTCCCAAGCTGACTGGCATAATTTTAAGGAAGCCTCCTATGATTTGTCCAATCGCTCTTTCATTTCTCGGACTTGTAACATCATGCTTCCAAGCTGAGTCTCCAGTGCCTTTTTTGTTTGTCTTCCCTAGCCTTTACCAACTCATTTGTATCTGACTCGGTAGTAGGTGAATCATAATCTCTAGCAGACCGATGCTTATTAGCCTTAGCTTCTTTGTTGGACCCTTTGGTTTTAACCATGTAAATGTTATTGATGTAATCATACTCTTCCCCAAGGAGGTCATCCAAATCTGGGTCAAAAGTGGTCATTCCTTCTTTATTTAATAAAATATTTCTTATCTCTTGTACTACCTCCTCAATCAGTCTATCCCCGATTGACTTGATATAGAGGGGTAAGTACCCTTTATGTGCAACCATATCATAGAGTTTTTAAGAGTCTAATTTGGAAATAATTTCTGCGAGCTTTGGGTTATTATCTGGCTGAGGTTTTGAAACTGGTTCATCCGTCATTTCTTGATCTTCCTCTTCAACTATCCCAGAACTTGTAGTCATAAGAATGTCATCCTCTACAGGGTGAGGGACATATACCTCAGGGGATGAAGCAGGAGCTTGGAGAGTAATTGCTCCTACATCCGATAAGGTAAGATCTTTAGACCCCTAAATAGGGAGCCCAGGAACAACACATAGAGACTATGGGACATCATGTAAAACAATAATAGGGGCAGTGACTGGAGCATCAACTGAACTACCAGCGGGGGTGGTATCAACTATTACAATTGGAATACTTGCACAAACATCTATCGGATCAACTGGTATTGGGAGTGGACTGACTATAATTCATTGGAGTTAAAGGATAAGCTTTAAAGTTCTAGGAGGTGGTGGCAAAATCTCTAACTTGGTTCTCTTCGGCATAAATTGCTTTTCAGGATACTTGGGTCTCCTGCCCCTAACATCAATAGATCTATGAATCTTAGTTTCCTTAGGGCTGATGACCACTAAGGACAACTTTAGAGGTTTAGGAGGGGGTACTAGAGGCCTACCAGTAGGACAATGGCCTCTCTCAAACCCAGTCAACACAATACATTCCATCTTAGAAGATGGAAGGCATGACACCCAGTGGTACCCATCAACTAATACTGAAGTAACAGGTTATCAGACATATTTCTTATTTCTCTTAACAGGCTGAGGAGTCAGGTTCTTCACTTCAGATACTTCTTCCTTTAGAACTTTCTTCTAGAAACGATGGGAGATAACTCCCTTCAATTATTTCACATACTCTTCCTTGGTCTGTCTAGATTATGCAGCACAAGTATGAATTATGCTTCTTAAAATCCTTGTCCTTTGCATATATTTTTCCTTAAGAGTCTTTTTGGTTGAGTAGTCAATCAGGCATGGTGAGCAACAGGCTATCTTAGCCACCCTCTCTCCCCCCTGAGCAGTAGTGAGGGGGTAGAAGTGACTCCCCTTGAGGAGAAGACAAGAGGCTGGAGTAAGTAGCTCCTCAATAGCCTCAGGTTCTACTTGGGCCAAAGTCTTAAAGTGGATGACTTTCTTTGCTTTTGAAATCTTCTTCCTAGGTCTCCTTAAGATAGTTTTTTCTCTGGTTCTTAGTAGAAAAAATAAGCCAAGAACTAGACCCCTCTTCAAAAATAGACTTAACTTTAGAAGGAGCTTTAACAACTGGCTTAGGTTGTTTCTCTTCATCACTGCTCATAGGTAGAGTGGGTGCAGACCCCAAAATCAGCTAAACAACTGGAGGAACCTCTTTTCTAGCATCTAAATAAATGATCTTATGCCCATCCATGGTCAATTCTAGGGTGCTGAAACCCATTCCAAAAATCAAAGTACTTCCCGGATCATTCACTTGTGATGACAGCTCTCGATCAAAGGAAAAGATCTGTTTGCCAGCCATTAAATTTTTTTGAAATTTGAAGAAAGTATTGGAATTATATTTTTTTGAAAATTTCTTTTAGAAGATTAGGGCTCATAAGAAAATCTCAACCCCCCAATACATGTTGAGTTGTGGAAATTATCACTCAACACATATTAGTAGGATAAAGAGACCAATTATGTGCCAAAGAAGAATTAAACTTTACAACACATTTTAGCCCACAGAGGGATACTATGGGGTAACATATGATGATTTGAGATTTAGAAAGAGTTTGAAAAGATTTGAATTTTGTGAGATTTAACGTGGGCTTCCCACAAATTCCAAAACACAATGGGCAGACTTTCCTCTTGCCTGAAGGGTTATGGAACTGTGAGAAAGCTCAAGTAAAGTGAGTTACCTAACTCACCCCACCACTAAAAGTCAAAAGAGAAGTGAGGGGTTAAGGCTAAGGTATTTTAGATCCCAAAACAAGGATCTTTAAGACTCCTTTCAATTTTAAGGATTTATGTATTGAATCAAAAAAATCAATAACATAAATTCACAACATTGAAAAGGAGATCTCAAAAATTTGATTCGACACTATCTCCCTAATGGTTGGCCCAAGGGAAGAAGGTCAAAATAAAAATCAACACATAATATAAAACAAAATTGGAGCTATCACCTCTCTTTTTTAATGTGTGCTTTATTTTAGATGTTGGCCACACTCACCCAAGTAAGAAATGGGTAGAGGAACCAACGGAAGAAAAGGTAGTTAAGACCACCGATGAAATAAAATTTCATCACTAATAAAGATGGAGAATGAGATTAGTGCCACCGGGCGTGCCATTTTTTTTGTTGGTGAAATTTTGAAAATAGGTTTTGAAAAATATTAGTCTTTTTTAGAAATTTTAAAATCAACTTTGAATTTTTAATTTCGAGATCGAACATCGTATTAGAAGAGTTATACCACTTCGAAAAGTGGATATAAAATTTCAAAACACGGTTTAAATAAAAAATTATAAATCCTACTTTGAATATCATAACCAGATCCAAGATTGAACTTCATA
Source organism: Dendrobium catenatum (assembly GCF_001605985.2). Lineage (NCBI taxonomy): Eukaryota > Viridiplantae > Streptophyta > Magnoliopsida > Asparagales > Orchidaceae > Dendrobium > Dendrobium catenatum. The sequence goes on from NW_021318846.1 coordinate 1,027,237, forward strand.
TGGCCTCGAAAGGTCAAAATGGAGTTCAATTTTATTTCTAACTACGATATTCTAAGTATGTTATCATTAAACTTATGACCAAAATTTTATGAACAAGTGGTGTATCTCCCATAAGGGAGAAGGTACCACTGTTTGGTGATTATTTGAGAATGACTATAATGATCGTCGTGGGTTAAATTTCTCAAAAGAATACTAATTTAAGCTTTGAGAATTTCTTTTTGACAATTAAGCTTAAATTTTAATTCTGGAGTCAAATAAATCATTAGTGATGATATACTACCTCGAAGGGCAGAGATAAAATCTCCTAACAGGTTGAAACTCAGAATTATAGATTTTCTCTTAGCTATTATAGTTTGATTTAAAAGAAAACTGCATATAACCCCGAAAGGGTCAAAATGAAGTTTGATCTAAAATCAAACTACAATAATTAAGAGAAGGAGATCGTTAATTTCATTTTTAAATTGATGTTAACACATGATAAATCCCTTTTGGAGAAAGAGAATATCATATGTTAATAATCATATGATTATGATTATAGCAATCATTATGAAATATATTCCCCAAAAGAGATATCAAGTGAGTTTTGAAATTTGATTTTTGAAAATTAGGTGTGTGTGGTTCTAAATCTCCTACGAGCGCAAGCCTTTGTAGTTAATTACATTGTAGGAAGACAGAGCCTCCTATAAAAGCTCTTGATTAAAATAGTGGCGAAATTTTGTTTGATTTTCTAGGAGTGATACAAAAAAATAGGTGAATTTTGGAAACACAAAGGTGAGTGGATCAAAATTGAGCAGTTATTATTAGAATCAAGGGAAAAAACTAGCGGACACTTTGAGATTCCAAAACCATCCGGAAGTGTCCCAACATAATCTAGGTATTGGGCTTTACATTTTGGATTGAAAAATAATTAGTTTGAGCTGAATGTTTTATTAGCTATTTGGGATTATATTCTCAGAGGTCGGGGTCTTATAATCAAAGATCTACTCCATATCCTAAATCAAAATTTGAACACTAGACCATAGTCGTTTAAAACTAACTAATGCAGTGTAGAACTTGAACTTACCCCGTCCTAAATTAGGTAGCAGGCTAACCATCTAATCAATTTAAAACACATGAGTCCGGTCTTTTATGACAGAGTGGTTGGGATATTTTCTTTAAAGTTTTGGAGAGGTGGGGCCGACATCTAGAGATTTTTCTATTTGGCCCCTTTGACTTATGTTGGGTGAAAAATGCTAAGGACTAATGCAATTAAAATTTTTAACTCATTTAAATGTGTTTCTAAAACAATGATTGCTAGTTAAAATCCTCAAATCAAATATGCCTGAAATTTAAAAATAAGCTTATAAAATAATTTTTTAGAGGACTAGGCTTCCCTAGGTCTGACACCTCATCTTCATAGGTCAGATTATCCTAACTCTACCCACAGGCGGGAAAGCATCTACAACAAGGAGATAAGAAGTGCAAAAAAATATGCATGCAACCCCGAGGTCGATCCCTAGCTAATTCCCTAGATTAGCTATCTTTCTATGTTATTTAGAATCTCTAAATTTTAAAATATTTTGATTGTGAGTATAAGACTTTCACACCCTTACGAATCTCACATATCCAGGTGAAAACAAAAGCGGCACACAAACTCCAAAAAATTAGAAAAATCAAGTAATTATATATGTAATCATCTCACTATATGTAATAGGGGTTGCAGAGCACAAATGGGTTAGTTGACCCAATTAGACCTCTTAAGGGCTAATAGGTCAACATAGGTTAACTTGGTCAACCAGGTTGACCCAAGGTTTGGTCTCAGTTCAAATGGATTTATTTGATCATTTGGAGTCTAATGGGCGTGGTCTCAAGTCTTGAAAAGTCCATTTGGGTCAAAAGACCTATTTAGGGCTCTTAATGAGTTCTTAGGTCAAACTAGGTTGACTTGGTCAACTAGGTTGACCCAAGGGCAATGATCAGAGTCAACAGGTTTAGAATGATATTTTGAGTGTATTGGAAGAAACACCAAGGCAAGATGAGGTCATTTTGGTCAAAATGACCATTTTGACCCTTATGGGCCTTTAAGTCAAACTTGGTTGAAATGGTCAACCAGGTTGACCCAAGGTTTGGAATTAGGTCCAATGGGTCCCAAAAATTCTTTGAAAATGTTTGGATAATGTTTCAAAGATTGATGGGTTAAATCAAGTTGAGTTTAGGCCAAATGTCCAAATATCCCTCTTCAAGGGCAATTTGGTCATTTTGGTCTGATGTCAATTCTGGGTCAAATTGAATTTTAAAAAAATGTAGATTAATGCTTAACAAGTCAATATCAAAGGTTTGGAAGTGATCAAAAGGTTTGGAGGGAGGTCCAAGATCAAATTCCCCTAGATGATAGGTCTAGTGGCATGTGTTATAAATATTTGAAGATTTTGCGACCTTTGGAGTTGGATTTAATTTATGTGGCTAGAATCCTCCAAATGAGCCCAAATTTGGAGGGTTGGTACTAGAGACATGTCCCATTAACATGGTATTGATAGACCCTAAATTAGATGTTAATTGATTGGGTTTCAAGGTGATGGAAAAAGCACCTAGAAAGGGTTTCAGGATCTGAGTCCTTAATCCAAGGATTTTGGGTTTAAATTGAGCTATGGTCTTGATTAATCTTAAGGTCTGGGAACTATTAAGACCGTAGGATCTAGAGTCCAAGGAAGCCTAAGGTTTAGGAAATCCTAGGATCTAGAATCTAGGAAGAGGTTGGAATGACCTCATATAAAAATTAGGTCAACATAACTCTGTTGCATGTTGTGGTGGGCTTATTAGAGATCATGAAGTCCATGTGATTGTGCTTTTGATGGTCCCATTGTGTCTTCCAATGCTTTTATGTCTGAAATTCATGCTCTTCATAATGGTCTTAATGTTTGTATGACTTTAGGTAGTACTAATATTTGGATTGAGGTTGATCGTATTCTTCTGATCCATTATATGAAGGATATCAAGTTTCTTAATCCTAATAAATTTTATTTAGTTAGGGAGGTTAAGCATTGGCTTTCTCTAATTAACTATTATATCTCTCATATCTTTCATGAAGGCAATTCATGTGCTCATTGGTTTGCTAAATTTGATTGTACTTTAACCAATACAGCTTAATTTGCTGGGCCAAGTTTACATCACATTTTATATGAGGAAACTTTGATTTTTTTTTTTTTACTGTCTTTTATTATGTGGGTATTCCTTCTATTTTATTTAATTTATATAGGGAGCCATTAATATTTATTTTTAATCATTTGGGAGGAGGGTGCCATACACTGAATAATCTAGAAGACTGATTAGCACCCCAATGACCCAAGATAATTTTGTCTCTGTGTAAATTAGCCATAAAGCTGATGACTCTAGTTGCAATAATAGAAGCACTATCTTCAAAACCACCATTTATCACTTCTTTTATACTAACCCAGGAACAATGCAGCAAAGTTAAGTATAACTTAGCAATTAATGGATTAATTACCGAAATATATTTCACATTCTTCATATAGTCCGTGAAAGAATAATAAACTGGCACCATAAATCTCCATGAATTTAATAGACTTATTACTTGAACAAGTTTCAAACATGTTGTTGTACAATGATCAATGTTTTCCACTTCATGGCAGCCCCTAGGACAAAGATTGGAATAAGCAAGTCTTCTATCTAAAAGAACATGTTCTCCTAGCTCAAGAATTGTTTAATAAATTTAGACAATCTAGAGCTAGGAATGGTTTTGTAGCTATCAAAGTTGACATGGAATAGGCCTATGATAGTATCTGTTGGGCTACTCTAGAAAAAGTGATGGTTTGGTTTGGCTTTTCAAAGGCATTTTCAAAATTATTTTTGGAATATGTTATATATAAAAAATATTCTATTTTGATTAATGGTGAAAGTTTGAAATGGATAGTGGCTGAATGTGAATTTAGACAAGGCTGCCCTTTGTCTCCACTCATGTTTATCATGTGTTCTCAATTGCTAACAGACGAATTTGGAAATATTGGAAAGAAGATTGGCATTAAAATCAATCCTAATGGCCCTATTATCTCACATTTAATGTATGATGATGACATTTTGATTTTTTCTAAAGCTAACAAGATTTGTATGAAGAGGGTGAACAAAATCTTGAAGAACTACTGTAGTTGGACCTGACAGAAGATCAACTTGAAAAAATCTACAATTTTACTATGCAATTCAGTGAAGAGAAGAGAATGTAAAGCTTACTCAATGTGATTAACTTGAATATGTTAAAAGAAATGGAGTATTTGGGAGTTAAGATTGCTCTTAGAAGATTGGTAAAGTCTGATTTCAGCAAAATCATTGTAAAACAGCAGCAAAAAGGAATATTTGGGGCACTAAACACTTATCTTTAGCAGGTAAAATCTCCTTGATAAAAGCTTCAATTCTATCTTTACCTACTTATCTTTATAGTCATTCTTTGATCCCTTTGGGGATATTATATGAAGTAGAAAGAATGTGTACAGACTTTCTTTCGAATAAAAGAGATGGGAATTTGGGTATGCATTATGTTTCTTGGAGTGGTTTAAGTAAACCAAAGAATAAAGAAGGTTTTGGTATACAATCTTTGGTAGAAAGGCTGGGACCTTTGAGATCCAGACATGCTTTGAACTTTATTAATAATCCCGATTCTCTTCTTAATAAAACGTTAAGTGACAAATATGGAAACGTGTTATGGGAAGATGCTAATTGTTTTGGGTGCTCATCAACGTGGAAAACTATCCAGAATGGTGTAGATTTTTAGTTACCAGTAATGAGATGTCAATATCAAATGGAGAATACATTGACACCTACAAAGACAGGTGGATTCTGGATAGGACTTTGGATAAATGGCCTACATTTGTTACTGTCATTGGTCCTGAATTCAGCCAAATTTCGAACTTCATTACAGATGGAAAATGGGATATGGAGAAACTGAAGGTTTGTTTTGGAGAAAGTCTAATAGAATTAATTAATTCTATTCCTATTCAATCAGAACAAATAGAAGATAAGTTGGAATGTATTAATAAGCTAACAGGTAAATCGATAGCAACAATTGTTTATGAAAAAAAGTTTGAAACATTTGATGAAGATAAAAATTTTAAATGGAGAAAGGACCTAAAGCTGAAACCGAAGATAGAATTGTTCTGGTAAAGATTAAGCAAGAATGGTATTCCAACCTTTGCATATGTATTATATAGAAGACTTGCGGATCATGGAGGATGTCCAAGAGGCTGCTTGGAAATGGAGGATACAGAACATGTATTTTCAAAATGTTTTTTTTATCAAAATAGTGTTCAAATTATTGTCAGAATGGCATTTTAACATACCAGAATTTGACACCTTAGAGGGCTGCTATCAAGTCTTGTATAATTTGGCTTCTTTTAATCCTTTTTTGAAAAATCTGCTATGTTCTGTGATTTTCTACTGCTGGAACAGCAGAAAAAAACTTGTTCATGGAGATAAAGATGATAGCTGCGCAAATATTGCTTCTAAATCTATTATTCAAACGGTGTCTTCATTTGATTCTTTGATAATTCAGGAAAACTGGGATGCTAATCAGGTGTTCAAGCTGTCCAAATCCTCTTTGCATCCTCCTCCCCCGGGTTGGATCAAGGTAAATGTAGATGCCTTAGTTTTTAAAAACAATAGTACAGGAATTGGAGGAATTTTCAGGGATTGCAAAGGCCGAGGGATAGCTGCTTTTGGAATTCATTGTCAACATTGGGATTGTGCACAAATGGAGCTTTTAGATATTCTAGCTACCAGGAATTATATATAGGATAGGATGCTTGAAGTTGAAGGTATTATGATTGAGGGTGACAACTTTAATGTCATCAAGGTATTTCAAAATGCATGTAAAAAATCTTTGATTGATGAAGATTTTCTAAACCCTAAGGATTTAGATTTTCTTCTTAATTTTAAACATTTCATCTTTTCTTTTGCTAATAGAAATTGTAATAAGTTAGTTCACCTTTGTGCTAACTATGCCCATTTTTCATCCTTCTTTTGGGCTGATTTTTCTACGAATAATGTTCCTCATTCTTTATTAAATTTATTGAAGGAGGAATCTTCTTGAAAGTAATTGGTAATAAAATTTATTGCTATATGCAATTTTCAAAAAAAAAAAAAAGAAAATATGCGTTGGGAATAGCACTCATGCATAAATGCAAAATAAACATTTCAACTTGAGGATTGAGTTTAAGCTAATACTCTCATGAATCACAGACTTCATCTGTATCTTCACTAATTAGCAGTTCTGAAGGCATTGTTGAAATTGATTTGCCAGACAATTTAAACTTTAGCTCCATCCTATCTTTATCCAAGTTATAAAGTATATCAATTTTGTTGGTCAAGTTCACAAGTCCTTCTCCAAAGAACTTATTTAGTATAGGGAAATTATAGGCTCCATTACCAATGAGAGAATCTAGAGTTACATCATCCTCCTCCCAATTAGCAATAAACATAGGCCATTTCTCTATACTTTTATCAAGAATCCGCACATCATTCTAGATATAAATCAAAGAACTTGAAGCAATGTTCCACCTAATGATCTTTTTAAGAGAATTCCAACCATAAATATCAATCTTCCATGTTGCCGAACAACTCTTTTTCCCCTCACCCTTCCACCAAAATTCCCCATATTTAGCAAAAATATTCCTGTTAAGAAAAGACTTCAGATTTTCTAATAAGCTTCAAGAAAACCTTGCCCTTAAAGGACCCAATTTAGATACTACAGAATATAGACCCAATCCACCATGTTTCTTTGGTTTGCACATGACATTCCAAGCCACAAAGTGAAGTCCATGAGAGCCAGCATGCTTATTCCAAATATAATTCCTACAAATCTTATGAAACTCTTTCAAAATACTCAAGGGAACCAATGAGTGTGAAGATATAAATAAAGGGAGAGCAAGAAAAACTGTTTTCACCAAGATTATCCTTCCTGAAAGAGAGATGAATCTATTTCCCCAAGCAATGAGTCTGTTTGAGGCTTTATCTAAAAGATGTTGAAAATCAGATTTCTTCAATCTTCTTAAAGCAAACTGAATTCCCAAATATTCCATTTCATCAACCACCTTAATGTTTAACAACTTTGAGATTTGTTTCTTCTTTCTTCTATCTATTTTTTTACCCATCAACATGGAAGAATTTTGAAGATTTACCACTTGTCCAGTCCACTTGCAATATTCTAGGAGCAACTTCTTTAATTTTTTATTTTTTTTTTTAATTTTGCATCTGAAAAAGGTGGAATATCATCCGGATACAAGAGATGAGAAATTTTATGTGCATTTGGTGATATTTTGATACATAGATCCATGCCTTTGCTTAAAAATGAATTAGAAAGTAATTGAGAACACAAAATAAATAATAAGGGAGAAAGTGGGCATCCTTGCCAAAATCCACTTCCCTTAACCACATTGAGTTGCTTCCATTAATCATAATAGAGAGTTTTAGTTCCATCACACATTCCATCATCAAATTTGCAAATTTAGAAGGAAAACCCAAAATCTTCAACATTTGTCTCATAGTTGCCCAACACATACTATCATATGCATTTTCCATATATATCTTGATTGCTAATAGCCCATTTCTTGCTTTAGAACATTTGATTTTGTTGCAAACTTCTTGAGCCAAGAGGAGATGATCCGAGATTGATCTTCCTTTCCCAAAAGCCCCCTGTTCTTCTGAGATTACCTAATGCACCACCAATAGAAACCTATTTAATAAGATTTCAGCTGTAATCTTATAAATAGAGTTGCACAGGCTAATAGGAAGGTATCTAGTCAGTGAAACAAGATCTTTGACCTTAGGAATTAAAACAAAAAAGACTCCTTCCATTCATTACAAAGCAAATCTGACAAGATAAATCTATTGAAAACTTTAGATACATCTTCACCAATGATATCCCAATAAGATTTGAAGAAGGAATAAGTTATTCCATCACATCTTGGAGCAATGTTATCTCCCAAATTCCTGATAACATCCAAAATTTTTGAAGTAGAGAATTCGGCAATCAACTTGTTTCTATCATCATCTTCGAATACTCTCCAAGGAGAAGTTCAATTATATATAGAACATTCACTTTCCCACAATTTTTCATTGAAATATTTTAAAAAAACCTCTTCCCCCTCCTGCAAATTTTCAACCATTTTTCCATTCACCCCTTTGACATTCTTAATCTAGTTACCATTCCTTCTAGCATTTGCAAAAGCATGAAAATAATTGGAGTTAGAATCCCCTTCCTCAATCCACCTTACCTTGGCCCTTTAGAGTAAGGAAAAATTGAAGAACTTTTTAGTACTTAAATATGGTCTCAAAAAGGAGGTGTTGGTGCTTCAAGAAGAGGAAGCCAAGGAAGGCAGACTATGTGAAGAAAAGTTCGAGGCTCTTGAGAGCTAAGTTGCACAGAGAAAGAAGCAAAATCAGATCTCCACATCTCCATAATACCCCCTGATAATTCTACAGATGGAAGTAAAAAAGTAATCCCAATTAGCTCCCATCATTTTTTTAAATTCCATTCTATCAAAGAAAAATATTTTAGTTTCCACCAAGCACACACAAAAAAATGTTAAACTATTTTACAAACTCCTTTAAGTAAAGAGAAGCTTCCCACTTTTTAGCCCCCTCTATAATTCCAAAAAGCAATAGCATCCATTGATCCATCAAGAGGGAAGAGCCCTCGCCTATAACTTTAACATTCCCATTAATATTATCGACAAGAGGTAGGATTTTAACTGGACCAAGCGATCTCAATTCCTTTGCTAATTTAACTTTAGCCCCATCATTATTTCCACCAACCTCCTTCTCCAACACCCCTATACTTCCATCTCCCGTTGACTTGATAATTTTCATAGTAACCTCATTCTCCAAATATAAATTATTATTTATGACACTCTTAGACTTCTTACTGAGAGTCTCATGAAAATACAAAATTTTTCTCTACACAATCATTTAAAGCTTAAACTTTATTAGCTTCAATACTGATAGGAAAAGAGATGGGTGTAGACTTTATTACCTTATCACCACCTAGCTCTTCCAACACCTCAGTAGACGGATTGCTGAACTCCAAAGGCTTTGCTAAACTTTCATTACCCATCTCACTTTCCAAAATAATTTCACCCTCTTCCACCAACATTATGTCTTTAAGAACCTTCTCTACTCCCACATTTACAACATTCTCCATTTTATTGATGCCCAAGCCAACAGATTTATGTCTCTATAATAGTAGGATTGCTTAAAGCCTTCTTAATAAACACCTTATGCATCGGCCTTCCACTAGAGATACCTTTAGGAAGCCTCTTATTTCTTTTGTAATTAACATGGACCCAAGGTCCATAAGTTGTATTATTCTCCATTTCTTGTATCAAATCATCATGGTTGTCTTGAACATGCTTAATAACACCTTCCACCCTACTTTTCACCACTATGTTTTCCTTCTTACAATTACCTTTGATATGACCAATCATTCCACATTCATTACAAAAAGTGGAAATTCTCTCATATTCCACTTTTTGAAAAAAATCTTCCCACCATGCCTTCCACCCAAACACCCAAGGGAAGAGGTTGGTCTAGTTTTAAACGAACACAAACTATTGCAAATTATCTTCTCCCCCATTGAAACATATTACCATCCAACATCAATGGTAAACCCACCATAGATGCAATCCTTACCACATTATTTTCATCCCAACATTGCAATGGTAATTGAGGCATTCTAACCCATATAGGTCAAGTAAGCCCTTTCATCGAAGAAGGAGAAAACTCTGGAGACCACCTATCCATTCCAATAATGTGACCATTCACAAACCATGGACATCCTAAAAGAACTCCATCCAATGCTTTTGATGTTTTGAAATAACACAAAAACCAACCCATCCCTAAGGTAGTAAAATGAAATTGTCCAAAAAGAGCCCATTGACACCTTACTCCAAAGACACTATATGTGAAGGAATTTATCTACCAAATACCTTGGCTACCAAAGAGTTTCCAAGTCTATTAGCATTCATAATTTTAGTAGTTTCAACCAATTTTTTTGCCTTCCCATCATCCGTTAAAACAACATCCTCTTTCTTAAAGTTTAACTTAATATAAGACTTCTTAGTCCATGGATTGTCAAAACTACTATCTCCCATATTATTCACAGGCATTTTATCATTTATAGGAATTGCATTATAGTCTTTACCCGAAGAAGATTCCACCAACACATTCTCAGAAGGCTTATCGACATTTTGACAAATATTTTTATTAACCGAACTCAGGGAATTTGCATTTATCACACTATTGCCAGGGATTGCATTTCAATTTTTGAATATGTTAACAAAAATATTCATTCCTGAGAATGAAGCCTCGGGGTCAAAAGCTTTCAATGGAGAAAATCAAGTCGATTTCAAAACACGTGGTGTCTTACATTCAACATTAAAAGATACATCCTTCCCCTTACCTTCAACATGCTTAATCTTATTAGATTCAAAACCAGCATTTTCATTTATTACTAACACACCTTTTGATCTCTTCCTACATACTTCATCTACATCATGATCCAAACCAACATTCATATGACCATATCACTTCTATTCAGCACAACCAATCCACCAATAGAATTGGCCTTCATAGTCAGAACCATAGATGACCGATGGCCATCCGCCGCCATGTCCTACAAACCTGGAGAAAATGTAGATGAAAAACTGGGATTATGGAATTTGAAAATGGAATTTTCTCTCTAATTGGAGCTTCTCTCTCTAACAGGAGCTTCTCTCTCTAACAATAATCTAATGATTGATATGAGGCTTTAGTCACTTCACTTTTAACTTATACAAATTTGGGAGGATTTATTAGGTTATACCTATGATGATACACAACTTTAATTTTATGATTACTAAGTAAAACATGCATCTGATTGATGAGAGTATTCTCGATATGATTGACTACCTTCTAACTTTAGTTTATGAAGAGAATATTCTTGATTAAAGGAAGATTAAAATTTTTAAAAATTTTTATAAATTTAAAGAAAGAATTTGGATATCAAGATTTTTGTACACATGCTTTTGATTGTAAATCTTTAAATTGGATTATGAGTTTAGATTTTTAACTTTTAAAATGATAGAATAGAAGGAATATACAGAGACTAAGGGGTATAAATAATATTGACTTATACTAACCTAGAGTGAGCTGCCAACTTAGAATCCTAATCAAAATCAATAACCTCATGAATGTAGTATTAGATGGATCTATCATAGGAATTAAAATTTAAAAAATTATAATAGACACTTTTCAATATGTACATGATCGCACATTGAAATGATTCATGTAAAATATTTTATAAATAAAAATTTTATTCATTGATAGTTTCTTAGATTATAAACCATGATCTATTGTAAAGTAAAGGTGGCTACACTCCACTAACAACAAGCTTGGATTTTTATTCCTATATAATGTAGATTTGAAAATGATTATTTTTTTCTATTTTTAATCTTTTGGCTTCTTGATCTTCTATAAAATTTTAAAAGGAAATAATCTTCAAAGGAAGAAGAGTTATTTCTTTTTGGATCCTACAAGTGTATCTTGGCAATCATTTTCTAATCATTTATAACTCTTAACACTGTACAACACAATCTAGCTACACAAGATATTTAATATTTATATTCACATTTTTTTATATATTTACATCATTGCATATGTACATTCTACTTTGGAATAATATAAAAGAGTAGTATAAAGAAAATGTACATATGCATTGTTGTGTGAGTGTATATAAGTAAATATAAAATGTCCTAACAACCTAATCCAAATGTGCCCAAACATAAGTATAAATATGAAAATCGGAGTACATAAAGTAAATAATTCAAATATGAGTATTCTCTAGGTAAGGAATTCTAATTAAACCAAATAAAATCACTGGCCTATCCTAAGATAGAGTTGAATGACCTAACAAAATATCTATAGGATGTGAATAAGGCTGTGTGGCCTGAATAGATCATAAGATTCATTAGTTTGGAATTATCTACAAATGATTTTCTCATTTATGGTCACTAAAGGCGGGGGGGGGAGGGGTGTGAACATAATTTTTAATGATTTAGAGATTTTAAATTTGTTTTAATGGTATTTTTTATTATTCATGTTGTTTAACTTTAATGATTTAATTAATTCAAGTAATAAGTAGAATCTTGATTTTAGCCCAAAATTAACTCTAATCTTCTTGAAATCTTCCACAAATTTTAATGATGATTCTGAAAGAGGTTTACTGGTTTTTAAAATCATTTTTGAGTTTATGATATTTTTAATTATTTTAATTATTTATTTAACTATTTTTCATTTTGAAATTACTTTTTATTTTGAATGGATTTCAAGGGGATTTTTACTTTAAGCATTATGAATTTTAAAATATATTTTTATGATTTATTTTGGATTTATTATGAATTAAAGAAAATCCCTGGTCAATTCTGTCTGTTAAACTTAGATTCACTAATAATAGACCAAACAAACTCTGATTGAATTAAAATTTAAAATATAGGTTCATCTGCAAGTGTTCTTCAAACCCCTTTAAATTTTATTTCATTAAAGCTTTATGCGTGTAATGATCAATCATCAAAGGTAAATGCATCTATATCTATGAGGTTTAATATGGACAATCCTTTTTGGATTACGGTAAAATTTGTGTCATTCTAACCCTTGCATAAATATACCACAAAAAATTCATGCCCTAATTATATGTCGATTAAGAGTAGTAAATTTTTAAAGTTTGGGGTCAAATTAGACCCATAACTTTAAAAAATGTAATTCATTAAGATATATTAAGCACCAAGGCCAAAGAAAATTAGAGTATGTATCACATATGCCCTAATTTTCACTATCCAAATTGAGCTTAATTTGACCACTAGTTAAGGAGTAATTTTAGAATATTAGTTTGCCTTCAAAAAAAATTATTTTCTATATAGAATTTAAGAATAGGTTATTTTTGAATTAAAATTGGGCCCATTTTGATTTCAATGAGCTCAAGAACTCATAATTTGGATGAAAACTAAATTTATGGTTATTTTTTTAAAATTTATAGCAATTTTCTAACTAACCCTTTAATTGATTTTATAATGGAGTGAAATGATTAAATTTTGTGCATGAGCTTTCCAATCATTGGATCTAGTATTAAAACACATGCCAGCTCCATATTCTAAAGGTTCAATTTGGGTTATTAGATTAACTTAAACTATAAACATATATCAAGAATAGGGTGAATTTGTGTTTAAAAATTCTCTTTTTTTTTTTTTTTGAAGAAAGCACAACGGCTACGAGATTTATTAATCAAAGCTTACTACTTACAAATTACTATCATAACTTGACTCCTCCTTTAACAACTTAAAAAACATACGAGGAATCTTACTAGAAGAATAAACATCCCAACAAAAATCACTAAAAATGGCATAGCTAGCACAAATTTTTTCTAGCTTATTACATCTCCTATCCACCCAATTAAAAAAATGAAATTTTTATTCTTCAAAAATAATAGCTCATCTCTCCACTTAGCTCCCAAGTTTTGCACGAACTTGATAACATTATAGTTGTCGCCTTCTATAATAATTCCTTAAAAATCATGCATCCAATCTTTTGCAATTTCCCTTATAAAATGAATATAGAATAGCTCTAGACTTGCAATATCCCAATGAATACATGAGTGGCCATATGCCAAAAGAAATCTTCCTTTACCATCTCGCACAACTCCTCCAACTCTAGCTTTGTACATTTGTAACAAAGATGCATCCACATTAATCTTTATCTAATTGGGAGGAGGGGGTACCAATGATCTTAGAGTCTAGAAGACTGATTCGAACCCTAGTGTCCCAACTTTCCTTTACTCATAAAGGAAATGGAAGCCATACTTACAGCATATGAAGCTATGAACATAGAACAATCCTCTTTGTCTCCAAGAATTAGTTTGTTCCTAGACTTCCATGTAAGATATACAGCATTGTAATAAATATTCATCATGAAACCTTGCATTTTGTAGCACTCTTCCATCCATTCCCATCAAGGATTGAAAGAATCAAACAGTTGAAAACAAAAGCTGCAAAAAAAAAAAAATTCTCTTTCAAAAATTATCCTTTTGAAAGGATTTTGACTTAGCAATAATTTGACCATGCCAAACTAAACAAAAAATTGTTTTAATTTTAAATAGAACTTGCAAAGAAGAAAATATTTATTTCTAATTTTTTATTACTACTTTTTTTTCTTTTTGTTCAAAGAATAGATATTATATTTAGACTAGGTGAAGAACTAACTGATCATAAAGTTGTTATAAGTAAAATCCAAGAAAAAATAAAATGTGCAAAAGTAAAGGTGAACACAAGAACAAACACAATAAAATTTTATAGTGGTTTAGCCAACCTTGACCTATATCCATTCTTCAGAGTCTTCCACTTTGAGTATTGCACTAACACTAGAGCAGCATACTCCATTTCACTTTCCTGGTGCAATAAAGTAGTCAAATCCTTTTCACCATACGAGTGTGGTAGAGTAGTTGAATCCTTCCTATCCTTCCTGGGTTTCCCTTAAAAAAGTCACTAAGCTTTGAAGAAGGAAGAAGGTCCAAGATCATAGAGCAACCATATGAAGAAGACCATCTCACACATTCTCTTTTCCAACAATAATCTTTTCTATCAAAAATTCATCCCTCTCTCTCCAAAGAGATTCTCCCTCTTCAAACCCTTCTCATAGAAGCTCTCCCTCAAAAAGATGCAAAAGAATCCCTAAGATGAATTAGGGATGACTTTTAAATAAATGCTCAAATTAACCATAAAATTTATGATAGCCATTTTAGTTCTTATAGTATGATCGAACATCATACATCATGCTAGTTTAAAACCCCTGTTCATCTAGTATGACTAAATAATCTTAATATGATATGTTCAAATATAGTGCAATAATTGTTCAGTAAGATACTTAGATCTTATGGTATGATTAGTTCATTCTTCTCAAGATCATACATGATGACCACTAGGATGATCAAACATCATCTTTCCCGATCATCCAATATGATTTGTGTCATATTGTATGATTAATTCAATAAATCATAGTTAATCAAGGATGATCAAATTTTTTCTCTGCCAATTTTCCAATACAATCAACATCATATAGTATTATCTATCAAATTAATTAAATCTTGATTAGATTTCCTAATCACAAGAAATAATTTGGATAATAATTTAAATATCATACAATATATTTAGCTCAAATTAAAATACTTAATTATATATGATTAGTGGCTGTATTTTGATTTAAGCTGATCATTTTATATGTTTTGATTCGTAGATTATCATTAGTTCAAAAAATATGAATTTCTTAATTAGAAAATTTAATTAATTTTTGACCAATAGATAGAACATTATGATTTACACAAGTTTTGTAATTTTTGCATTCACCCCCAAATATGTGAGTGCATGGTAACTAAGATTAAATACACCTTTTGTAGGACTTTTTACTCAAGAATTATAGAGTAAATAAATGGAAATAAAGACTTTTGCAAAAACATCAAACCTATTCCACCCAGTTTTTAATCTTGATTCTTTATGCTTTGGCATACACTATAAAAAAAATCCTTATGTCTACAAGATCAAATATACATAACAAATACTAGGAAAAATAAAACGATAATTAATAATATATGTTATCATCAAAATTACAAGCTCGGGATCCAAGATTACACCATATTCACCCCCAATGTTTCAGTAATCCACGTAAGCCCTAGATCAGGTCCATTGATCATGTACAGTTTTGGATCAACTGTCCTGATCTCATCATATTGGAATAAATTCAAATAGTTACTTAAGGGAATTAGCTCAAACATGTAGTTTGATAAGATCACAACCATTGGATTCAATACACACATGATCTGATGACTGAGATCAACCTAATTTATATATAAGGAGTATAAGGGGTATGGAAGAACTGTAATAGCTTTATTTGTACTCATCCAAATTTAATGAAACTTGAAACATAGCTTCCTTATATAAATATGAAGAGTGGGGGAGTGTTTGGAAGCTATTAAAATCACTAATCTAAAATCACCTTTTTTTTGGGAATTTTTAGATTTTTCATTAAACAAAAAGGGGTACAAAAGAGTACAAACAAGAACAAAGTTATTTAATCCTCCCCATCACAAAAGACAAAAGGTAAGAATAGCAATATGATAAAGAAACCCAAACAAAGAAACAACTTAAAGGAAAATATAAAAAATGAGAGAAGCCCCTCAATTGGCAATGTTAGTCCCCTATGGTATAATAAAGGTCACAAAAAAATATTTAAGTTAGTACAATATGCACAAGAAGTTCTCAACATTAGATAATTGTGGGTATAAAATCCCTACCCAAGTACTCCTTAGTTGCATTTTTCCTCTTTCTTGGGGCAGTGGTGACAGGCCCCAACTCTTGCAATTTTGTATGTAGGGAAATTTGAGACACTCTTGGTCTTTTCTTGGAGAGATTAAGGATATTATTAGAGACATCAATTTTTCTAAGAATTTTGAGTTGTGAAAAAAATTGGATTTGGGATGGACTCAATTGACATTTAAATGGGTCACACCTTTTCAAGTCCTCTAGAAGGTGAGGCAAGATGATGTCCTTTCTACCTGAGCTATTACCTTATTTTTAATTAAGGTTGGTCAAATACATCAATCTTGTTTATGAAATAATTTTATCATGGGTTCTATGAACTCCTGGTGGCTTCTTCTTAATCTTCCTTGAAGACCTCAAGGTATAAAAACCACTAGGTGGAGAGATATTTGAGAACAAAGTTTTATTTGGTCAAATCACTCTGTCGGTGGAAAGATTTTGTAAGGGCTTCTCTGCCTTACAGTGGGAGCAGAAGGAGAGCCACTTTAGTTCATAATGAGGCAGAGAGCCTTAAATCCTTTTAATCCCTACTAGAGCAGGAAGAGAAACTAGAAATCCTTTTTCACCCACAGAGTGAAGGAAGAGAACATGGGAATCCTTTTACTCTATATAGGATTAGGAAGAGAACATGGATCTAATATTGAAGATGATCTCCCTAGAGCCACTAAAGAACTTATAGAGCAACATTAGGAAGATAATGAACACCTTGCTTGGGGTAACCTTTGTGATTCTCTCACAATTCCCCATCATAAGGATCTCTCTCTCTCTCTCTCTCTCAATCTCTCCCTCTTCCTTCTCTAAGCTCTCTCTTGGATCAACTCCACAGCAAAAGATCATCTCAAAAGACAATTAGAGAGCTTAAATAAAGAGCCTCCAAAAGAAGCCTTATTTTTCAATTCTGCACAACAGATCATCTAGGATAATCGATAGATAGACCTATATTATTAGTACAAAGCAACCCTTTCAACCAAGATGACCAACATTTCCCTATATGATTAGTTCAAGAGAAATTGGCAAATTATCCTGTATGATTTGAATATCATCCTAGATGATTAGTATAAAACTATTGAACTTCATCTAGTATGATGCCCGATGATGCCTCATCATCCCATGCACTTCTCTATCATCTAGTATGATAAGGGTATATCATCCTAGATGATTAGTTAAAAAATTATGTTATTCGTTTGGTATGATAGGTGGAGGTCCTTTATCAAGCCAATAATGTTCTTTGTCATTCAGAATGATTATCACAAATCATATTATATAATCATATTAAATTATGTTTTACCATAATTATTCTGCTAATCATGAGATTAATTTAGGAATGATTGTCTAAAATCATCTAGGATGATCCATATCGTCTAGTACAATTAGCTTGAAAATTAATTTTTTTTTTCCTAAATTATGATTGGCAGCTATTTTCATGATCAAAATTGATCATCCTTGATGATAAGGATTTTCTAGTACGATTAGTTTAATCACTATTAAAATTGGGATGCCTTAATAAGGATCTATTGTTTTAACTAAGAATCCAATAAGATTTGAAATTATCCTATATGATTAGGTCAAAAATAAAGAATTCTCCAACTCAACAAATTGCCCCCCCCCCCCCCCCCCCCCCCCCCCCAAACCCCCACCCCTAAGTGTCTGTGTGCAAGTATAATAGCTTGGTACACTTAGATATATGAATTGACTCAGTAAAAGTAAAATGTACACTAGATATATGAATTGACTCAACCCTAGTCTACTTGATCTTGAGCATATTTGCATTATAATTGATCTTGTAGACCTAAAAGGCTAGTAAGCAGAGTAAAAACAAAAAAGTGCAATAATAATAGTTGTAAAGAAAACAATAATGCTTTTTATCATCAAAATCATAGTACTTGAATATTTATTCGCAACACTTATGAAGCTTAGGGATGCAATGAACCAACCCCCTCTCAGAGAAAAAAAGAGGTATGTATAGTAGAGAGACTAATGTAAGTAAACTAGTTTTAGGACAAATTAATGCAAGCTAAGGAAGCCAAATTCATTATAAAATAATCAATAGGGGCATACCAACTCTCCCAAGAAAGTATAATCCATATGGTATGTTAGTTAGGGGGTTATAACTGAACAAATTATTACTTGGAGGCCATTTTATGGAATCTTTTCATATCAGCTACCCATATGGCTTGAGTTAGATATGTAAAGTGCAATAAAGGTTATATAATACAATTCAAGGGTTTAAAACATTAAATTATGGTTATATTGGTAATGTACTAAAAAATTTAGCTTTTCGGAGGTTTAGGTTAGCCCAATTTGTTGACCAAGGTCAACCCATGGGATATAGGCTTATTAGGATTGATGCAATGAGTCAAAGGACACCTGCTACATGTGTTTATGCAATTTAGTTTCACAAGGATTGGATTTTTGTTTAATAAAATTTGTTTAGGTTCACTTGGTTCAAGCCATATGTTTAAACTAGGTGAGCTCATGGGATGAGATATTTTTTATGACCCTCGGGAGCCTAATGAACTATCCCCATGTTTTACTTTTGTTTAGAAAGGTTCAAAGAATTTTATATTTATTTTTTGAATGTTTTATGTAGTTTTTAGGTTAACCAGGGTTAACTTAGTCAACCAATTTGATAGAGGGTTGCATTTTTGTCCAACCAATTCAAAATTGCTTTTTTGACTTGTTAGAGGTAGTTTAATTAATGGGGAGATCATTTCATTTGAAATGTATGTTTAATTACTTAAGGGACCCTTTATTTAACTATGGTTGACCAGGGGTTTGGATTTGGTAGAATGCATTTAAAATGATGTATTGAGTTTGTTGGAGGTCATCCCAAGGTTTAGTGATGTATCTATGAATGAAATGTTTATTTAAAGGCCCTAATGCATAAATAACATGTTTTGGGTTCCATGGGAGCATTTGGTCAATCTAGGTTGACTTTGTCAACAAGGTTGACCATCGGTTGAGTTTCTATTCAATGTACCCCAAATCATATTTGTGTTATGTTGTAAACGATTTCAATGTTTAGTAAGACTGAGCAATGTTGATGTTTAAGGAAAATTCATTTTCAGGAGGTTTTAGGGTTTAAGGTTTAGGTGAAATCATGGTAAACCAAGGTCAATCAAGGTCCACAAAGGGTTCCATGTTGGTTTAATGCATTATATTAAAGATAATGATCTTGCTTAATGAATTTGTGGAGGATTTCAAGTACAAATTCCATAAGCTGCTATATCTAATGGCAAAGGTTATAAATATTTGAAGGATTTATAGCCTTTGGAAATGATTTGCATTTAAGTGGTTAGGGGACTTCAAATGCTCCCAAACTGATGTGGTTGACACAAGAGACAAATATAATAAATATTTAAGTGAAGATTGAATGCATGAATTTCTTATTTACGGTTCAATGGGTTAATTTTGTCAACCTAGGTTGACTTGGTCAACCAGAGCTGATCAGTGGTTGGGTTTTGGTTCATTGCTCTCTAAATAATATTTGGGATATGCTGGAAGTGATTTTAGGGTTAGTTTTGACTGAGCACTGTTGAATTTTAAGAAATATTCATTTTTAGGAGGTTTTAGAATTTAATATTAGGTGATAGTATGGTCAACCAAGGTCCGCCAAGGGTTCCATATCTGCTGAATGCATCATGTTAATGATAATGATCTTGCTTGATAAATTAGGGAAGTCTTTTAAGTTCAAATTCCATAAGATGCTATGTTCAGTGGCATATGCTATAAATATTTGAAGGTTTTATAGTCATGGGAAATGCTTTGCGTTTAAGAGGTTAAAAGGCTTAGAACGCACCCGAAATGATGTGGTTGACCCTAGGGACATGCATAATCAATATCCAAGTGAATAATCATGAATCCAAGGTCATTTGGTTGGATTTTGAGGTGATTAAAAATTCATCAAAAATAGGTTAGGCCAGGTGGTTTTGGTTTAGTTTTAAACATTGAATTTTTTCATTGAATTTGGACAATGGATTTGCGTTGGATTTGAATTAATTAGTGATTTAAAGGTGTTTTGGATTTTAAATTCTTAAATTATTAGCAATCATTGATGATTATAATTGATTTAGTAGATAATCAGGTACAAAATCAGTTGTAATTATTACCTAATGGATTTCATATTTAATTTTGGTTTGAATTTGAACTTGATTGGGGAGGATAATGATAGAGGGAAGTTTTGATTTTGGAATGATTATATCCCAAATAAATATTTAGTGACTATCAAGTGATTGATCTAATGATTAAATGATAGTTAATGGTGACTATCAAGTGATGATTTGGAGTTAATGCAAAAGCACGGTGGTGAATTGGATTTATAGTTTGTAAATGGAGTTTAGTGATTTTTGTGTGGAGATAGGATTTTGATTTGGAGAATTTGTTTCACTAAAAAATGAGGTAAGTAGTTGTAAATACTTGGAATATGCTTTGGGTATAAGGTTTTAGAAGGACGTAGATGCCTCCAAAATGAGTAGGTAGAATCTAGGGACATGCCTAATCATTATGTGAATGATCAAAGATAATTATAAGGCCTTACCAAGGGTTTTAAATCAATTTCAAGTTCACATGGAAATGGGAAGAGTTCAAAGGTTTTAGGGTTTTTTTTATTTGAACATTAGATTTTTATCATTATAATTTGAATTGAATTTGAACTTGAGTTGATCTAGGAATAATATTTATTTAAATTTATGAAGGATTGAAGGCTTTAGATTTTTTATTAAAACTTTTTGAGTGATTTTTTAATGATTGATTTAGAATTTAATAATTGACTACCATGCCAAAGCACGATGTAGAGCTAGATTTAAGATTTGAATGAAATCTAATGATTTTGAAAGTAGAACTTGAATTTTGATTTAGGATTTTTTCCTCACATTAAAATGTGATCAACAAATGGGCCCCCAATAGGTGTGATGAACTTAAAAAGTAAATCGTACGTGGTGACATTGACCGAGATGATTTAAAAATTCCAATGAAATTTAGTTGATAAATACCTAAAAGGAAATGATCCTAAATAGGTAGATTTTGTGAAGCTTGATATTTGATAGAGAAATCAACCCTATATGATAGATTTTTGTTGGAATAGAACTCAAAAACGAGATCTATTTAAGATAAGTCAAATTTAATTGAATTTAGCAAATATCCAACCTTTGTGTAGCCACATTAAAAAAGAAAACTAGATAACTAAAAGTTCACTTGACCAAATCAAAATAGTAAACTAAACCATTTTAAAAGATTTAATGTCTACAAAACTATGTAAAAATAGCAAGACGTAGATTTAAAATAATCCTTCATTTGTAGGACTATATCGAAATAGTGAAAGAAAAAATTTTAGATACTCAAATTACAAAAAAAAAAAAAAAATATTGAGTAAGATTTTGTCTTAAATGGGATATCTATCCCATGTAAGGAAATTTAGATGGCTAGACTAGGTTAATACCAAGGATCGTATTACCCAATCAACATAATTCTAAAGTAAAGGGTGCCTAAGTATTAGGACTCACTCCTAATCATGAGAATGAAATTTTTATTTAAACTATGATGGTGCCTAAAAGGCATTATCCAATAATAAGATATTTAAATTGGTAGACTAAGAATATACTAACGATCATATTACCCAATCAAACAAAGTTCAAAAAAGAAAAGGATGCAACTAATAGAACTTCTACGAATCAAAGGATAGGAACTAAAACTTTAATTTGAGATCAAATCCAAAAAAAAAAATCATATTAAAGGAATTAAAATTTGAAATGGCTCCAAAATGAATAAATTTTAGTATTAAATTAGGAAAATAGTAGAGATCATGTTACCCATTTGACTGAAGTTCAAAAAGAAAGGATGTCGCTAAGGGATCTTATACTAATCTTTAACGAAATCAATTTCAACGTGAATGGGATATCTATAAAAAATAATGAGATTTAAGTAATTAAAATGTTAAATGGTTACCAAATAAATAGATTTAAGTTGTCAAATTAGGAAAATATTATGGATTGTATGACCTAATTGACTAAAGTTTAAAAAGAATACATGCTGCAAAAGAAGCTATTACAGTCCAGGATCCCTATCCTATGATTTTGATGATGAAAAATAATGTTGATTGAATTATTTTATTCTTTATTAGATATTTTGAAAGTTACTTTTATCTAAGAGTACTAACCAGGGAGATTACACAATGCTCAAGACTAGGTTGAATAAGATGTGAAGGAGTTTGTAATTTTTATTTTCTTTATTATTTTTTTTCTTGATTCTGGCAACAAAATAGTGTATGCAAATTGCATGACCATGCACACACATAGGGGTAGAGCTTTTTTTAAAAGAAAAATTTTTTTTTTTATATAGATCATACTATAAGATTTTAAATTGTACTATACGATATGTTGCCGAGAGGCTCGCTTAATAGCTAACTAAAAATTAGCCTATGTGAACTAATCATATTTTATGATCTTAATCGTACTGTATGATTTGTTTTCAACCAAAACCCCTAGCCGCCAGATTAATTTAATCAAGATTTTAAAATTTGAATTTTAAATGCATTATACTATATGATGCAAATCGTACTATATGAAGATTTGAAATCTTGCTAAAATTAACCACCATGATTAAATAGTTAATCAAGGTTTAATTAATGATTGATGATTATTTTACACAAATTGGATCATATCATATGATGAACCGAGTTAATTTTTGGTTGTACCAGACAAAATCTTAATTTTTAAACTCATCAAACTATACGATTAATACATCATATACGATGATCTGAATAAACTTATTTGGTCATGCAATATGAATAGGATCATAGTAGATGATGAATAGATATGATTTTTGGTAGTCCCAACATTCATCCCGTATGAACAAAAGAAATAAATCAGATCATACTAGATGATGTTCGTATCATATTGTATGATGTATTAGAAAATTGTCACCAGTTCGTTCTCCTTCATACTAGGATGAGAGTTATTTTTAACTGATCATACTATATAATTTAGGATTGTATTTTATGAACATAAATGATTAATTTTAATTTGTAGGGTTTCTTAAAGAATATTATATATATAATGTTGTTATTCATTAAAAAGGAGAGAGAGGAACGTGACAGTTGATGAAACTCTAGAGATAGTGCTTTTTTATAAGATTTGGTGCTTGTGAGAGGAGAAGGTGAGCTTGTGAGTGAGGGAGAAGTTGTGTGAGGGGATCACACGGTTGCTCCAAGTTAGCTGCACCCTTTCTCCTCCTATGGTCTGGGTGAGTCTTATGGGAGCTCTCAAAGGGGAGAGGCTTCTAAGTTAAAGTCCTCAAAGGTTCTCTGCCTTCTCTAGGAGAGAAAAAAATTAGAAGGTCTGCTTTCATCACTGGGATGGTGACATAGCTTTCAGCACTCCGCCACACTAAGGAAGGTGAAAGTGAGTTTTATGAAGGCTTCTTAGCCTTGATGTGGGAGAAGAAGGAGAGTCATTTTTTAGTAGTAAAAATTTCATAGTGGAGGACACCAGGCGGTAGACGTAGGTCAAGGTTGACCGAACTACTATAAAAATTTCAGGCGTGATTTTTCCATTTTCTGTATTTTACTTTTCTTTTATTTAATTTTGATATAACTGCTAGGTGAAAACTTAATTTTAGTATTCCATTATGCGATTTAACATTTCATTACCATTGTTATTATTATTATTAAATCATTAGATTTTGTATCATATTATTGAAATTACTAAATGACAAGAGGGGGGTGAATTGTGAAAATCTTTTTCTCAATAAAAATAACCCTAAACAGGAGTTCTAATCTTTTCATTATTTTTGAAAAATTACAACAAAATTTTAAGCAAGTTTTCTTCCACAAATTTTACCATGCAATAGTTATGAAAATTAAATGCAAGTAAAAAGTAAATGACGATAAGAAAAAAACACACCAAGAATTTTTATAGTGGTTTGGTCAAAATGTGACCTACGTCCACTCCCCGGAGTCATCCGCTCCGGGATTTTCACTATTTAAAATAGTTCTCCTTTCGCCCCCCTCGACAAGGAGGAGAAGCCTTTATAAACCTCCCTTTCACCAACCCGGCGTGGCGGAGTGCCAAACTCTGTTTTCGCCCTCCTGGCGATGGCAGAGAACTTTCTCAATTTTCTCCCTCCTGGAGAAGGCAGAGAACCTCGAGGTAACGGATGTAGACGAGCCTTTCCCTTGGAGATCCTCCCTCAAATCCTTCTAGGGCCACAGGAGGAGCAAGATGCAGCAAGTTCAGAGCAACCGTGTGATCTCCCTCACACCTCTTCTCCCTCACAACACTCACCTCCTCCTTCCTCTCTCAACCCTCAAGAACTTCTCTAGAGCTCTCTCCCTTGGAATCCCTCTCTAACCACGTTCACCCCCTCTATGATTCTTACTAAAAAAGGACTTAATTGACATCTAAAAACGGCTCCAAAAACCCTATGATTTCAAAAGTAGCCGTTACTGTTCGTACAGTACGATTCAACATCGTACAGTACGATCTTTATAAACAGACGTCGTCCTGGTATGAAGATGTACGAACAGTTCAAAAACAATTTGTACTGTACAATATAATATCGTACGGTACGATCCACAAAATACTATTTGTACAGGACGATGGTCTGGACGATCAGATGTCATCTCTGTTCTTTGTATGGTACAATTACTATAGTACAGTATGATGTGACAAAAACCAAGAGATCGTCCAGGACGATATCCGGGACGATCAAACTTTGTCTCTATTCATCGTATGGTACGATCAGGTTCGTACAGTACGATGTTCAAAATTTAATTAGGCCTGGATTTCATGCACTAATTACGGGTTAATTTAAGTAAGTATTTAAAATAGATCGTACAGTACGAAAACGTTCGTATAGTACGAACGGCGCAAAATCACTTACTCAAATTAAACTACGGCTAGGGTTTTGGATCTGAACATATCGTACAGTACGAAAATATTCGTACAGTATGATCTATTCACAGAATCGTCCATATAGCTATGATCGTACGGTACGAATTAAAATCGTACAGTACGATCTCCAGAGAAGAATTTCTATTACATTTTGCATTTAAAAACAAACTCTCCCCCTGTGTGTTTGCATGGTTGCTCTTACTCTTATGCATTTTGTGGCCAGACTCAATAAAATAAAAAAAAATAATAAATAGAAAAATACAATGTCTGACTCGTACTCCTAATCTACCCGTTCTTGAGTCTTCCTTTCATCCTGAGTCACTTGTGATCTTCCTTAAATGTTAGTACTCAAGGAAAATAGCAAATAAAATAGTATTCAATGAAAGGTTGTTCCAAAACACTCATTATTTGGCATCATTAAAATCTCAGACTCGGGGTCATGGGTTGCAACAATTATATGATGTATTGATTAATTATTGCAAGTTTGTACTCCTTCATATAAGGACTAAAGCTATTTTGAACTGATCGTATTGTATGATCTGTGATTTTTTCATATGAATAGAAACATCTAAATTGAATTTTTATGCTTTCTTGAAGCCTGATATATAATCAATGCCTTTATTTATTAAGAGAGAGTGAGAGAGGAATGTCATAAGGGAAGGGAACTCGAGAGAGGGAGCTTTTTGAAGAAGATTTAGGTCTTGTGAGAGGAAGGAGAAGGTGAGTTTGTGCATGAGGGAGAAGAAGTGTGAGGGGATCACACTATCTCTCTAAGCCTACTGCACGCTTGCTCCTCCTGTCATCTGGGTGAGTCTTGTGAGACCTCTTTAGGGGGAATGGCTTAAAAGTTTGTCCTTAAATCTTCTCAACCTTCTCCTGGAGGGAGAAAAATGAGAAGGTTTGTTGCCATCACCACGAGGATGACATAGCATCAGACACTCCGCCATACTAGGGAAGGTGAAAGTGAGTTTTTATAAAGACTTCTCCACCTTGTTGTGGGAGTAGAAAGAGAGTTGCTTTTGAGTAGTGCAGATCTCATAGTGGAGGACTCCAGGACTGGACATAGGTTAAGGTTAACCGAACCACTATAAAAATTTTTGGTGTGCTTTTTCCCTTTTTCGCATTTTACTTTTCTTGCATTTAACTTTGTTATACCTACTTGGTCAAAAATTTATTTTGGTATTTGGTTGTGAAATATAAAAAAAAAAATCATTACTTTTATTGCAATCTTTATCAAATTATTAGCTTCCTCCTTTGATTAGTTAAGTCATCCTATTGAAATAAACAAAAATTCCAAAAAAAAAATAAATAGAACTCCTATTTAGGATTTTGTTTTTAAAATAATAATCCCCCCTTTTCTTTTTGCATCTTGTACCTTCAATTGGTAGCAGAATGGGGTCTCAAAAATAGTGTTTTAGAAAATCTTGAGAAGATAGATCGCAACACATTTTGGTAACCATAACACTGCAAAGGGTTATTCCATAACTCGTCCACCCTTATTTGACAACATACCATTTAATTTTTGGAAAATTCAAATGTCTACATTTTTATAATCTATAGACTACCGCATGTGGATGTTGGTATAAGAAGGTTACACTGCACCTTTTTAACTTTTGAATGGCATTAAAACTAAAATATTTTTTAGTGAACAGAGTAATGAGGATAGGGAACTTGAGCAGTTAAATGTAAAATGCTTTAATGCTTTCTTTTGTGTGTTCAAATTAGAAGACAACATGAA
The DNA here is from genome assembly GCF_001605985.2 of Dendrobium catenatum. NCBI lineage: Eukaryota > Viridiplantae > Streptophyta > Magnoliopsida > Asparagales > Orchidaceae > Dendrobium > Dendrobium catenatum. The sequence continues at coordinate 1,054,242 of NW_021318846.1, forward strand.
AGTTTCCACCTGTGCTACTAGTAATGAGATCCGATACAGACTATGTATCACATATGAATGAACTAGTGAGGTTAAATAGTCTAGATTAAACATTTTATTTCATGACTATGAACTCTTTTGCATGAAACCTATAGAAACTATATCTAATATGTATGCTAGTTTCACCTAGATTGTGACATCCTTGAATGCACTAGGTAGAGAGATATCTAATTCTGAAAAAGTAAATAAAATTTTGAGATTCTTAATGAGTTCGTATGATGCAAAAATTACTGCAATCACTTAGTCCATATATTTAATCATTTATTCAATTAATAATTTTCTTGGGTCACTAATTTCTTACAAGCAAGGAGTGATCAAAGGAAAAATGATGCAGGAGAACAGAAGGACTGAAAGGTGGCTCTAAAAGCAAACAATTCAGAAAGTGATAGTTTTATAGTAGAGGAAGACGATGGTATAGCCTTGATGACCCATCAATTCAAGAATTTTCTAAAGAGAAAATAAAGGTGTCATCAAAACAACTCGAACAAAGGTAAAAGCTAAAAATATAAAAAAATACTTCAACATTTAAATGTATTTCTGAATGATCAGAGTTGGGCAATTTTAATTTGAATAATCATAAGTAATTATCCTAATCAACTATCCTTATTATTGATTGAGTTAAACTTATCCACTACAAGTGTGAGTGAAATATTGACTACTTATTTAGAAATGAATAATATATTATTTAGAACTTATTTTTGCTTATAGTTAAATTAGTAGTTCATTAGTAAATCATCAAGTGTATTAGTTTACTTACATTTTTCTATTTGACTTAAGTATTAGAATACATTTGTAGAAACTGAGCTTTATGTGATACCAATTTTTGAAGCAATCCTTTTTATTTTCCTTTTGTTCATTTCTTTTGATTTTCATATTTTAGATATTTTTCATATTTAAGTTCATAATAATAATTTTGAATATCTAATTGCTTTCTTTATTCATGTAATTCTAAATTACATTAATGAAAGGATGTTGGTGGCTCAATAAATCCTTATTAATCAAGTTTTTAATATTTTTATAATTTAATCTACACAATCCCTTTCTCTAAGCTCAATTATTCAAGATTTAAATCATTAGTATATGCTTATGTGTCTATCATTTATGCTCAATGAAAATCAATAACTTTGATAATTTTATTTAATTAATTACTAGAATTTTAAAATTTAAAATTGTATTTCTTCAATCATTCAAATTATCACTTATAGTTTGGTATTATTCTAAATTTGAAATATTTTTAATTGCTATTTTTATTTTGGATAAAAAATTATTCAAAGGGCAAGCACTTGTAGAGGACACTTTCAATAGCTATGAAATTATGGGAATTTTACATAAATGTAAATTGAACTATAAAACTCATGTACTAACAGGGTAATATAATAGTTAATATAATGAAAAGAAGTAAATAAAAACTAAAAGCATTCCTTTTCATTTAAAGTAATATAATGTCCATAAGGCATAAAGACACATCTACATAATTGAAATATATAGCTCCTATATCATTATCTCCTATCAAGACTATATTGAAACAAATTACAAAATTAGAACATCATGGGCTATCACAACCCTCCATAAGTATCACATCATCACAACGATCTCCTCCAACTAAATAAAAAAATAAAGAAAAATAAAATGTGTAATCACCACAGCAAACAAGAGATACCATCTCATCTCTCTCTCTCTCTCTCTCTCTATCTCTCTCTCTCTCTCTCTTTCTCTCTCTCTCTCTCAAGCCAACAAAGAAATAACAAAATAACGAAAAATATCATTCTAAATCACTATCCTCCTCTATATCATCATCATCATCATCATCATCATTAAAATGGTACCTAATAAAATATTATTATTCATGAGCAATAGGGAAATGAAATTTATATGGATTTTTAACTAAAGGGCCCCATTTTAACATTCCCACTAATGTTTCATTGAACTCAGTAGTGTAGTGGTAATATCTCTCTTACATTCCTTAATAATAACCATGCCATTCCATGCTCTCATTAAAAAAATTAATGTCTCACTCCATTTTGTATATTAACTCCACCACTTGCTCACTTAAGGCTTTTGGGGTCCTTGCATTCCTTCTACTACTAGGCATACTAGTTAACCTGAGCTCAATAGGTCCTCCCTCATCTTCAATACTACTCCTTTTGAAACCCTCAATTTTACTTTTAATAAAGCATAAACGGAGAATAATTTCTCCTCACTAGAATCACCTCTTACACCAATAACAACACAACGAGCATAGATCAAAGAAGGGGGTCATAAAATTATAGAAGTGTCTCCCTTAATAATATATATTAAGGAGGAATGGGTAAAATTCCCTACATCGATAGAGTGACCAACTTGAATAACTTAGTTCAACATTTCCCTATCCTTGGTCACTTCACTAATATTTTTGCATGGTTTGAATCTAACTGAGATAAAATAATGTCTTTTAGAAAGTCAAGTTTAGTACGATGCAAGAAAATTATTTACTTTATCATCCCTATTTTTCTAAATAACCCCACATGGAGGTCCAAACAAAACTCTAAGCAACTCATTAGGGTCAAGATGTACGAAATTAAAGGTGGTGTACTCATCAAACTCTATCCCTAAGTTTGTAAACGTAATTAAAATAAGAGGGATCAAAAGGTACCCAGTTAGCCCTAACATAACATCGGTTGTTCTGAACTTATTTAACATTTACTAACTCACAGATAACATTTACTACAACTACAACAGGTTCCATATAAAGCAGTTCCCAAACTCGATTTACTATTATTTACATAACTTCCCTTCTAAGGTTTAAGAAATCACTTTCAAAGATCAATTATTTACTTATAAATAGTTATACAAAATGCTACTCAATCTTTGAAGATATGAATCTATTCTAATCATAAGAACAAAAGCTCTCTTCTTGATTCTAAACATTTTTTAGGCCATTTCACCCTTTAACTCAAAAGAACAAAAATATACTCAAATAGAATAGTGAAGACAGCTCAAAATGGGGTGAATAAAATGAACAAGAGCACTTCATTTTTATGAAATAAAATGAGTGTTGCAGTGCTTAAATGGACTATGCCATAGTGCTATGAAGCACTAAATGATATACGAATTAAACTAATATACATTATAGGGGATAAAGATGTTTGGCACTAAAGTGCAAGCATAAGAATACTAAACAATTTCATTTTAACTTGGCAATAGCTATGGCATTTTAAACATACAAGCACTATAATGCTACAAAATTTTTAAAACTTGAGGTGAGAGAAGCTCCATTTTTTCTATTGAAGGCAATTTTTGAAATCCCTATTCTCGGGTTTTCAGCGCCCCTCCGATGGCATCGATGGATCATCGGCCTCCTTCGGCTGGTCTTCCATCCTCCTCCCACCTCATCAAGGAAGTTTTCACGTCAAACTATAGGTTCATCTCCTCCTGCATTTGGAGACTATGGCGATGAGCAAGATTTTAAGTTAAGGTTTTCAAAAGAATTACCTTTTGGTAATAAATGAAGGTGGATTGGTAGTCAAGAAAAAACAATTTGAATGCATTGGAAAGGGTAAAAATGTTCTATTTGAGAATGATTATAAATTTCAATCCAATGAGGTTCGTGAATCTAACAGGAATATTCATATGGTTTATTGCATTTCAATCCAATATACAAAGGGTATACCTACCTCTTGTGATAATGCTACTACAACTTCTGAATGCTCTATAAAGGAAGATTTGAATCCTATTAAAGTGAAAATTGAGACTGCTGATGATCTGGGAATAGATGTTATTCCTACTATTTGTAATGAGCAAAGTGGAATAGAAATGAGCAAACTAAAAGCTGATCTATTTATGGTTTGTGAATGAAAATCAAGAGAATTAGGGAATTGCAATAGAAAAACAAACAGTGCTGATGTATCTAGACCAAAAAACATGTAGGCTAGGAACAATGCATGGAAGAAGAAAACAAGCATCAAAGTCTCTGAGATAAACTGTGGTGAAGGATTTGTTTAAGACAGCTGAGTGGTTACACTGCATATCAAGAAGGAGCTGGATAACTCAAACAGGTTGAAGAAGTCCCTTGTGATTAAAATTTTTGCAGACAACATACCCTTTCATATCATAAGCATATAATTGAGGTGGTGATGGGGCATGTTTAGAAAATTTCACTTGACCCAACTTGGTTTGGGATGTGTCCTTTGTGCTTTTATTGAATTAGATACCTTGGAGGATGTTTTGACTTCAGATCCTTGGTACGTTAATGGAAATATTGTGGGTATGGATGGATGGTCACTAGCATTTTCACCATCTTCTTTCAAAGGTCTTATGGCTCCAATATGGATTCGGATGCCCAACCTTCCACTTCAATGTTAGGATGAGATAATTTTTTATAAAATTGCATCCATGGTGGGCACTCCGTATTTGATTGACTGGAATATGTTTCAATGGAGTAGAAGAGAATTTGCAAGGGTTTGTGTGTGAATTAACCTTGATGAAATATTACCATTGGGAGTATGGGTTGAAGGTAAATTGGGTAAATTCTATCAAAATATAGAATATGAAAAATACCCACTTTCTGTTTCAATTGTGGAAAGCTAGAACATTTAAAAGAAAACTGTTACAAAAATAGTTTAAAACACAAACAAGTTCAGTATATTATAGATGTTCAATCTAGTAAAGATCAGTTGGTAGATGCAGTCAAAGAAGCATATTCTATTACAAACTCTCAAGCTATTACTGATGGTACTGGAGATGGATACGGTCCATGGATTCATGTTGAGTATAAGAAGAAGAAATTTCCTAGAGCTATTACCAATCACGCAAACATTCTTCTTGTTTCTAAAGGAGTAAGGAGTTTAAAAGATGTCTCTGAAAAAAGTTATAAATGATTCAGTTATTCTCGTGTCTGCTAATTCTGATATGGCTGTAAGGGGAACAAATGGTGATAAATTCCATATAGATGTTGTACGTATATGTCCAGTATTTAAAAATATTGATTCAGGTAGAGAGAATATAAGGTCTTCTTTGGATGGAACATACTGCAACAATAGAGTGGATCCTCATAAAGCTACTGGAGATGGTCTGGTAAGACTTCTATAACTAGTGGAGTTTTTGTTAATAATAACAAATTTGAAACTTTAAATGTCATTGCTGAGGAAGGAGAGATTGTAGAAGAGGGATTGCCTCCTAGTAATATAATTTTAATGATGGATAAAACTTCTGATGAAATGCTGAATTAAACATTTAAGCTTAATGATGAGCCAAAAAGTAATGAAGGCTATTCTTCCACTATTAAAAAAAAGGAGTTAAACAATTGAAAGGATTGGGTCCAATAAAATTGATGCCTAGAAGTAGAAGATCGGATGGAGATGAAAAGGAGAAAGGGGGGAAATCTTCCCTTATAATCTAGTAATGAATTCTATAGTTCTTTGGAATTGTAGAGGAGCTAGGAAAAAGAAGGCTTCTCTATACCTCAAGGAGGTGGTGAAAGATCATAAGGGTTTTTTGTTGGGTTGTTGGAGACTAAAATGGCCTTTATTGATAGAAAAGAAATTGATTCTTTGATTGGCATTGGTTGGGACTTCTGTCATGTTCCTTCGGTTGGATTATCAGGAGGTATACTTATGGTTTGGAATAGCAACTTTGTTTTATTCAACATGTTAAAGTTTTTTCCCCAATTCATCAATGGAGATGTCAATATCCCTAATACAGGGAGATGGAGGATAGCAACGATTTATGGTAGCAAAGATGTTTATAGAAGAAGAGATCTTTGGAGTAGATTAGAACCTCACATTACCTCTGACTAGCTTATGGTGATTGGCGGTGACTTTAGTTATCTTCTGTCTAAAGAAGACGAGATGTGGAAGAAGATTCTCTTTTTCTTTGGGGCCCAAAAAAATGAAATCATTCATGGCTAGAAATTACCTACATGAGTTAGGATGTGTTGGTCCTAATTTCACATGGAGCAATAACAAAAAAGGTGCTGACCGGATTATGGAAAGGTTAGACAAAATTTTTGTTAACTCATCAACAGTTAACTTGACTCATCATATGGTGGTTAAACATTTTCCAAGACTTGCTTCAGACCACTGTCTCATTTTACTCAACCTCTTTGAATCAGCTCCCAAAATCAAAACCAGAAGTTGTCTTATTCCAAGTGTTTTCCACCACTGCATTGAATGCCAAGTAGGAAGCCCAAACATCCTCAAATTTGACGGATCTTCAGCCTCTGATATCCTTAACTATAAGATGAAAAGAGCTTTAAAATCACTATTTTTTTGGAGCAAGGCCAAATTGAAAAATCTGAATCAGTTAAAGGACACTCTTAAAATGGAAATACTAGAGCTTCAAACTAAAGAAGCAGAGTTTGGTATGCTTTCACTAGATGAGGTTTGCTTACTAAAATTTAAGGTAGATGAGTTGAACTCTACATTGGCGCAGTTGAGCACTTCGTGGAGATAACGTGCTAAGGTGAAATGGATAGTTGAAGGTGATTATAACTCAAAATTCTTTCATTCTTTTGCTAGTGCTAGAAAGAATGCAAACTTCATTTCTTGTATTAAGGATGATAACAGGAATATGGTGGAAGAGCAAAATTAGATAGAGATGTTCTAATACAATTCTTAAAAAGGAAATGGTGTGAAAGGAATTGCTTGCTAGAGGGGTGTCTGAAAGATCTGTATTGCCTGGATGAAGAGGACAGAAATTTTCTTAGAAAAGATTTTTCTCTTGATGAGTGGAGAAGGTTGTAAGAGACACTAGTGCATATATAGCTCCAGGGGTGGATAGAATATCTTATTCCTTTCTTAAGAGCTATTGGACAATAATCAAAGATGACTTCTGGAAAGCATTGCATATATTCTTCTCATGAAATGAGTGATTACTAGAAAAAAACAATTATAGTTTTGATCCCCAAAGTAAGAAATCCAAAAATTCCATCCAATTACAGACCTATTAATCTATGCAACACTATTTACAAAGTAGCTTCCAATGTCGTTCTCAACAGATTAAATGGCATCATTCCAAAGCTGATTTTGATGGAGCAAGTAGCTTTTTATAAGGGGAGGTCTCTTCAAGAGCATGTTCTGATTTCTCAAGAACTTTTCCATAAGTTCAGGTATTCTAAAGCTATAAAGGGATTAGTCTCCTTCAAATTAGATATGGAACAGGCATATGATTCTATAGGATGGCCAACTCTTTATAGAGTACTGAATTATTTTGGATTCCCATCATTTTTTACTAAGCTTATCATGGAGTTTGTTCAGAACCCTTCTTTCTCATTATTGATCAATGGAAGTCCTTCTACTTGGATCAAAGCTAGAAGTGGATTCATACAGGGATGTCCCTTATCGCCTTACCTTTTTATCCCATCTTCTTAGCTTCTATCTAATGCTATTATGGAAAAGGAATCAATTGGAGTTTGGATTAGCCATGACAGTCCAAGGATTTCACATTTGCTTTAGGTGGATGATGTTATTATTTTTACTGAAGAAAAACTTAACATTGTGAGGAAGATTAAGGGTATTATAAAAAGGTATTGCAATTGGACTGGTCAAAATGTTAATTTAAGCAAATTTGGAATTCTATTTGGAAATCTGTCAATAGAAGGAAAGGAGGAAGATTAAAAATATTATGAAATATAAAGAGGTTAAGGAATTCAACTATCTTGGAACAAAAGTTTCTTTAAGAAGACTTGCAATGGTGGACTTCCAATTTATCATAGATAAGATGTTGAAGAAGCTGAACACTTGGGGATCCAAATACATCTCTTTGGTAGGGAAAATATCTTTGGAGAAATCGGTAATTCTCTCTCTCCCCTCTTTGCATTCCACTATTTCCTTGATTTCAAGAGGTATTCTAGAGGAGATAGAAAAACTTTGTCATAATTTTATTTGGAATAAAATGAATGGTGGGCTAGGCCTGCATTATGTATGCTGGAATAAATTATGTGAACCGCTAGAGAATGGAGGTAGAGGGCTTCATTCTTGCTCTAATAAAGTAGGTCCTCTAAGGGAAAAATTATCTAGGAGGTACTTGAAAGATGAAGGTTCTTTGTTGCATAAAATGTTGTACCCGAGATATGGTTTCTGTTGGAATTATGGAAGTAGGATAAAATCTGCTTCGGTGGCTTGGAAATTAATCAAGGATGGAGGCAAATTCCTGAAGCCAATTATTACATGGAATATAGTAAATGGTCAATCTATTGATATCCTTGAAGACATATGCATTATGCATAAAATCATAAACAAGTGGCCAACGTTTATAAATACTCAAGATAATAATGCTGAATTGTTCACGGTGGATAGATTCATCTTGGGAGGTAACTGGATTGTGCCTAAACTAGAGAAAAACTTTGGGAAGGAACTTTTGGCTCTGATTTATAAGGTTTAGATTCATCCCAATTTGGATGAAGATCAAATAGAACTCACTCATATGGAATCAGGAAAGACTATTGCATCTATGGCCTCAGTTAACATGGCTCAATAAAATATTGAAATCAAAATCTGGACTTGGCTTAAAAAGTCAAAATTAAATGCACAAGTAGAAAATTCCTGATGGAGGGTATTCAACAATGCTTTTCCAACTAACTCCTTTTTATCTTATAGAATACTTTAAAGGTTTGAGCATTGTCCAAGAGGTTGCAATGAGGTTGAGAACATAAATCATGTGGTTTGTAGATGTTACAAAATCGGTGATGTAATCCAGCAGCTTAACAATTGGGTATTTGGTATTCCTACATTTCTTTCTAAAGAGGAAACTTATTATTGGTTGGAGATACAGAATTTATTTTCATCTAAAATACTTTGTAATGTCATTTACTTCACATGCAAGGAAAGGAATGAGCTAGTACATGGAAAGAAGGAAAGGAGTTGGGTTCACATTGCAGCTGAGTCAGTTTGCTATACAGGAACTTCTAATGCTTCAAACTATGTCTTTCCAGGCCGGTTGTGTACAAATCAGCTTTTGATATTGGAAAATTGTTGGTACTCTCCTCCACCTGATTGGATCAAGGTTAATATGGATGCAGCATTATTATCTCCATACAAAGGGGCATTGGTGGAGTGTTTAGAGATCACAAAGGAAGAATGCTCGTAACTTTTGGTAGACCGTGTATTCATTGGGATATCTCTTACTTGGAGCTTCTTGTTATAACATCAATTAAACATGTTATCAAAGATTGGATACATGAGTACAAGGGAATCATTATTGAGAGTGACAATGCCATTCCCATCAAATTCAAATAAAAATATATCAAAAGAGGTGGAAAAGGTATAAAAAAGCTTTCTTTTATCAAAGATTTTAATTATATTGTTTTAATTGCATAAAGAGGGATTGTAATAAAATAGCGAACTTATGTGCTAACTATCGGATATTTTCCTCTTTTTTTTTGGATGATATTTTTCTTAGCAAGATTCCTCCTTTTATTAATGTATTGAAGGAGGAATCTTTAGGTTGTTCTCCGTAGGTTGTTTGTTTTTTCTCGCTTAGTTATTAATGCAAATTTTGCTTTTTTTTTAAAGAAGCAATAAGAGATTTTATTGCAATAAGTAAAAGATCAAACAGAATAAAACTCTAGGTACTACACCCCCTTAGTTCCTCCTTTACCAAATTAAAGAATAAAGGAGGAACCTTATTAGAGCTAATATCATCCCAAATAAAATCACTAAATATATCATAGTTAGCACAAAGATTGGCTAACTTATTGCTATTTCTATCAACACAATTAAAAATAACATTTTCAAACTCTTTAAGAAAGTCAATATTTTATATCACTTTACCTCTCGATTTGATGCCTTGTCGAATATATTGTATCACATTATTGTTATCTCCTTTAATGATAATTCCCTTGTATTGAAGCATCAAATCTTCAAGAATATCTTTAATTAGATGAATAGAAGATAGTTCTAGTTGTGAGATGTCCCAATGAACACTTTTTCCCAAAAGTCATCAAGAATCTACCTTTACTATCTCACAAAACACCTCCAATGCCCACCTTGTAAGAAGGAAGTAAATAAGCATCTACATTCACTTTGATCCAATCAGGTGGGGGAGGGTGCCAACAATTACACAGTCGCCTTGACTGATTAACACCCCAGTGGCCCAAGCTTATGTTTCCATAAGAATTAGAAAATGATGACCAATAAACAGCTTGAACGTTAATAAATTTTGAGATTTTATTTTGACATTCATGAATAAACTTATTCCCAGCCTTCCACATTAAGTAAAATGTGTTGCAATATAGTTTAGGTAAGAATTTGCTATCCTTAGTAGTTCTTTCAAGCCAACTACAACATTCTTCCAGGTTACTGAATATTGGTATTTGAAATCCCCAACTGTTGAATATACCAATGATATTTTGCAACTTCTCACATCCTGTAATTACATGGTCCATGTCTTCTATCATTTTACACCCTCTAGGACATCCCAAGTTCTCTTGAATTTTCCTGGAATGTAAAAACTGATATGTTGGAATTGATTTTTTGAAAACATGCCACCAAAAGACTTCAACTTTCGGCATCAACTTAAGTTGTTTGATCCACTTCCAATAAACAATGGTACCATTGTTATTTAACTCCTTCTCGGTGAGTAAATAAGATAAAAATTTCCCTAAATTCATATAAATCAATTCCATTTCATCCTGTTCCAGAATTTTCACTATTTTGATTTGTAAAATAACTTCCACATGTTCACTACCAAATAAATTTTGAAGTCAATCTATGTTCCAGTTACCATTTTGCATCAGCTTATCCACCGTGATATTTTCATTCTCTAAAATAGCCACAAAAGTAGGCCATCTAATGATGCATTTATCCCAAATCCAAATATTATTGAAGACATTTATTGATTTACCATCAACAATTTTCCATCTCACAATCTTTATAAGCCATTTTGAACCTTCCAGGATGATCTTCCATTATGCAAAAATCCCTTTCCTATGACTTGTATTCACCATCAGATTTCTATATTTTGGTTCCAGGATTCTATGGATCGAAGAATTCATGTTTTGGAAAAATCTTCATGCCATCTTGGTCCTTAACGGCCCAAATTTAGTGACAGAAGATTGTAAACCACGTCCTCCCCATTCTATAGGTTTACACAACACATCCCAACTAAAATAATGCATACCCAAACCTCCATCTTTTTTATTCCATATGAAATTTATATAAAGTTTGTCCATCAACTTTAAGACACTTTTAGGAATAAGAGAATGTGTTGAGTGAAAACCGGATACGATAAAAGAACCAATTTTACCAAGGTTAATTTTCCAGCTAAAGAAAGAAATTTAGAACCCACATATTCAGCATTGTTAAAGCTTTATCTATCATACCTTGGTAATCAGAAGCCTGTAATCTTCTCAGTACCACTTTTACTCCAAGGTATATAAGTTCCTTTACTTCATTGAATCCCATAATCTGATTTATGGCTCTTCTTTACAAATTTCCCAAAGATAGTTATAGATTTCCTTGCATTTATCCTTTGTCCAGTCCATTGAAAAAAATTGGATAAAGTACATTTTATTTCTATCACCATTTCAACATTAGCTTCCGAGAAGATTAACATATCATCCACATATAGTAAATGAGTATAACAAATTTTACTTTTCTCAAAAAAAAAAAAACTAATTATAATTTTTACATAACACTACGGTGTTGAACATAGCACAATGATGCTCAATACATCCTTATAACGAAAATGTATTTCAATTACAAGTCATTTAATACACTACCCCTAGTACTGTAGAAATAAATGACTTAACACTACGATGCTAAAAATTGTATTATTGAAGTGCTCAATATGGTAAAATAGCATTGTAGTGATTTAATGTACATCAACGTGATGAAGTATTCCATGGATTTTCCTGAAACTCTAGTGCTAAGGTGGTTGCTAAGCAAGCACTATGGCACTTCAAAGCCTAAAGCTTCAGTGCATTCAATTTAAACATCATAACTTTTTTCTCAAAAAATATCATTACCTATTTAAAACATAATTAATGGCTTAAAAATAATATAAAGGACATTTTTATAACTTTAAAACATAATAAAAACACAAAAAGTACAAAATATAAAATAAATATGTAAAGCATTTAAAAATTATACACAAAATATAATTGGGCTTCCTCCCAAGAGTGCTAAATTTATACTTTTAGTAAAACTTTCCTAGATATGTCATTTTGGATGGATTGCATCACTACCACTACACATGTGTCCATACTTTACTCTTTACCTTTCTCCTTTTAATTTTATTCATTATTACTTAGGAAAGTGCCATAGATTATTAAAATAGATTGCAAGTAATCCTAATTAATTTTCCAAGTTTTTAATTGTAGCACATTAACATTCAAATTGCATTCCTAATTGAATAACCCCCTCTTCCAAAGGTTTCTTCCTATTTTTATATTGATTTTTTCGATTAAAACTTACGTGAAAAGATGGTATAGGGTTTATTTTAGGTTTCAAAGGATTATTCCAATTTTATTCTAAATTTAATTTACTAAAATTCTATTGCTTATTTCCACCAACATAATTTTTAGACCAACTAAAGTAGGGTAGTTCCTCCAAGCTAGAATATAGGTGTTGGAATAAGGATTATTTTTTCTTCCAATTTAATTCATGATCTCAGACCCATGAACACTATTCCCAAAAATAAATTCAAATCATGCTCATTAAATTGCATAGGCAATCCTTACCTTGAACTAACTACAAAGTTATCAAATATCTTTGAAATAATACCTACCTCAGTAATTAAAATTTAAAAAGAATCTTATTCATAAGCATGATCTACTCTCCTATGATTCATCCTATCATAAGGCCACCAAATATTTGTTATCATCATTTTCTTAATTAATGTAGAAACTTCATGAAATGGCTTAGACATTAAAGATCTTCTAACTGTTGCATCAATTATTGACCTAAGGTATCCTTCAAGCCTAATATAGAAAGTTAGAATAACAGACCAATCAGAAAAAGCATGATTAGGGATTTTTCTAAGCATCTCATTAAATCTCACTGAATATTCATAAATTGAATCTCCTTTAAACTTGGAAAAGATGTGACATCATTCCTAAGCCTGACAATTTTTAAAGGTGGTAAATACTTAGCTAGGAATTTGTGTACAAACACCTTCCATGTGGTTATAGAGTGCTAAGGAAAGGAATTCAACCATATTTTAGCTTTTGCCATAGATAATATGGAAACAATTAAAGCCTAGTAGCATCATTTTGAACACCATTATACTTGAATGTTATGCTTATTTTTATGAAGCTACCTAAGTGTAGGTTGTTATCATCAATTGAAGTTTCCCCAAATAGATAATTTTGAACTTAAATAATGGTAGAGTATAGCTCAAAGTTTTTTTCTTGGATAGTAAGTCTTTCGATACTCTAGTGAATTCCTTTAACCATAGATTGGCATACTCCCTAAGAGGTCCATTATGGTTCTAATTTTGAACTGATTAAACCATACCTTAAGCTAAAGTATTTTTAAAAAAAAAATTCATAAGGGTCTTCTTAATCCCTAAATCGAACAACAAGGGCTCCTTACCAGATAACCTATATAAGCAATAAATAAAAGGAATTAAATAATAGAAATTAAAATTAAAACAACAATAAATAAAATTTTTATCAAAATTAAACAAAATAACAAGTATGATATAAGTTACAAAATAAAAATACAACTAAATATGTAACCAATACCATAATATAGATTAAATTGTAATGCTCATGTTACCCTTCCCTGGCAATGATGCAAAAGACTTAATGGTGTGTGGGTAATTACTTTGATACATGAATGATAAGTATTTAGTTGAAATATGCTTTTGTTTTCTTTGATGTGAATTACCCACAAAATATATAGGTACACATCTCAATCATATAATAAAGTGATATAATCGAGTGTCGATCCCCCAAGAAAGTATTCAGCTAATACATAAATGAACTAGTTTTTTTCACTGCAGCAATAATATTTATTATATCAAATGAAAATCTAGGTTGAGATTCTATCTCCAATTAAATATGCAATAAAATATACTAAATTAAATATTTTGTACAAATCACTGTGACTTACCTAAGCTTTTCTAAGTATACTTATCTAAGTTTGATGTAGATTAGAGCATAAACATATTCTAAGATCACTGTCAAGCTTGAAGGGATGTAATGGGAGATTTATGGCCTTTCAACAGCTATTATATCTTCATAGGACCTAGAACACTAAACATCCTGTAACAAGGCATACAAGAGTTCCTTTTTTATTCTCCTAATTATTTCAATATTTCTCTATTGAGACAATATATCAAACTAAATTTTAACTACACACATGACCATTGTATGCATTAAATTAAAATACTAGAGATGTTGAAAACATTCTTGATTTATTTAATGCACAAGAATCAATAATTAGTGCTAATGTAAGTTTCACATAATTATCCCAAACCTAGGAAATTATCCATCGATGGAAATAAAAGAGAATAATCTAGAATTCATTATTTTTTTTCTTAAAAAATGCAAATAGCATATTATTCATAAAAGAGAAAATTACAATCTAAATGATAGGTAATTTATCACATTCCTCCTTAAAAAAATAAATAAAAAAAGAAGGAAGATTATTATTAAAATAATCCTACAAGAAATAGCCAGTAATATCAAAGATTGCACAATACCAACATCCACTAATTGAAGACTCCTTTAGGTATTACACAATACCAAAGTGACTCTCCTTTTGCTCCCACCTTAAGGTAGAGAAGCCCTTACACCAACCTTTCTTATTCCAACCCCGATGCAGTAGATTACCAACATTCTTTCTTATCCTCCTGGTGATGGCGGAGTACAAACATCCTTTCTCACCCTCTAGGTGATGAAAGAGTATCGACATCCTTTCTCATCCTCTTGGTGATGAAAGAGTACCAGTTCTCCTTCAAAGATCTTCTCTCATGAGTCTTCAAAGAAGTAGGGTGGAGATTTAAAGAATATATAAAGAGATTTTCACCTTTGGGCAACCTCGTGAACCTTTTATAATTTCCACTTGCAAGATCTCTCAACCATCACTCCAAAACTCTCTCCCAAAACACTCTCTTTATCACTCCTAAGAGAAAATTTACAGAAGGAGTAGGATAGTCAGTTTTGAGGACTCTTATATATGAAGGATGATAAAAAATTGTGAAAAAATAGAAAATTCCAAGTTTAATATACTTGGATTGTACAGTACGAACATACTTCATTCGTATGAATAGTTCAAAAACTCATGTATGACCCTATATGAACCTTATTTCATACTCAGTCAATCGTATGCATTAAATGACATTATATAGTTCAAACAGTTGAAAACTGAATAAGTCCATTTGGTATAATTTCTTACGAACCCATTTTGAACACTATGAATCATCTGTACGAACCCAATATCATACAATATGAAATGTTTAAACAAATCATGTTTCGTATGGTACGAATGTGGACATTCCCTTTTTTAACTCTAGACGTCATCTATACGAACCCATGTTCATACAATAGAACTAGTTTAAGAAATTTAGGTGTTCATATGGGACGAATCGATACATACCCATTTCATACTCTCGACATCATCTATATGAACCTCACTTTGTACATTACGATCAGTTCAAGAAATGGTGAATTCATTCAGGATGAACTGGTATATATCCATTTCATACTTTGATGTCATCCGTATGAATCTAACTTTGTACAATACCAACAGATCAAAAGAATTTTCTAAGGCATGATTTATTTAAAAATAAAAGTTTTGACTCACCCCCCCCCCCCCCCCATCTTTTTCACTCCCCTAATGTGTGTTTGCATGGTTACCCAATTAAAATCACATTCTTTGAGACTCAAGAAAAAAAAAATTTACATACTTCAATAACAAGAAACCCTAATCTAATCTATCATGAAGTCTTCAACAGCTTGGATTATGATTTCCTTGAAATGTTAGTACACACTAACAACACAAATAAAATTTCCATAATATATGTTAGTAAAAATAGTAATCAACATAATAATATTTTGGTATCTTCAAAAAGTCACATGATATAAAAATATAGTTTGAAAACTAGGTTGCAACAATCTCCGCCTTTTTTATGATGGCAAAAAAATTATTTTTTTAGTTAACACATAAGGCAATTTTTCTCCTAAGCTCCCCCTAAATGAATAACCAATTTAAAATAAGGGATTCCAATGAAAATCAAAATCACAACTACAAATTAAAAAGACCCAATAACATAAATAAAAGCAACACAACAAACAAACACACACACACACACAATATACACACATTATAACAATCACACAACAAATAGTCATACACACATACATCAAACAAAGTCAAATAATACATCAGACAGCCAATAAATCAAACAGATAATACATCAAATAATAACTAATGACTCCCCTTTTGACAAAAAAAAAAAAAGCAAAGTACTTCTTGAAAAGATAAGTTTCTATAGATAACTCAAAATAAATGATGAAGAAGAAGATTATAAACTAATTGCAAATACAATATTAACATCCTAATGCTCAAAAGAAATACTCAAATTTTAAATCAAAGAACAACTAAGATAAGAAAAGTCAACCAGGTTCACTATTTTTTCTAAACATATAAAATAAAAAAATTATTTCAAAAATGATGAAGAAAACATTAATTAGTTTCTAATTCAATAGTGAAAATTATTGCCAATTATTTGGATCTGTATAAGAAATAGAAAGATAAAGGAAAGAACAATATGAATTTTTTAATTGACACAATTCTCAATTTATTGTGCATCTTTTCAAATTTTTATGGCACACTTTATGCATTTTTTAAGATTGGGCTAGTTTCATGTCTCTTTTCACTTTGGTGAATATTGCGCATCTTTTTAAACTATTGGTATATTTTTTGCATCTTTTCAAGTCTAGCACACTTTGTGCATCTTTTTATATTTTTTGTCTTTCCAGTATCAATAATTCTTAAAATAAAATCTAATAATTAACAAAAATTACCACATTTAATAAGAAATAATATCAAATTAGGACATCTATTTTGCAAAAATTATAGATAAGTAATATTTTTCTATAAGAATATAAAGTTGATCTTCTAAACAACATCAGATCATAAATTAATTTAAATTTTGAGAGATTAAATTTTACAAGGAAATTAATTTTTAGAACAAAGTAATTCAAAATTTTATTGTAGAGATTAACTACAAATGATTTGTCTCTAAAAACTTAACCAATTCAATAAGAGCAATTTCAATTCAAGTCAAAACATTATTCAATTTAACTTTCAAACACATACAAATATTATATCATACAAGAAACTAAAGAACCAAAACATGAAGAAACCAACATATGAAATCATAAGAAACATCTCAATAACAAGTACAAAAAAAAATCTCAACAGTAAGTACAACACATAAGTAATAACTATAATCCCAAGGGGCCTTGCCCTAGAGGTGATTGAGGGGTGAACATCATAAAGTAGCTATTTATTTTAGCTACTTTCATGTTGAAAAAGTCAAATTACCCTTAGATCCACCACATGTGTTCATTGTACCTCACATCCTGTTGGTTTAGATGATTCTCAATTTGATCAAAACATTGATCAAAATGAAATCCCATTCTATCAAAATACTGGACCATTTCTTGATAAAAATTCTAATATGGTCCAAGTGCAGGTGCTAGAGCTGGGGCTCTTTCTTCTCCCTTTGATTCCTCTCTCTCAGATCCTTGATCCTGACCAAAAAGTATTAGTAAAGCAACATTAGTATAGTAAATGGGAAGTTGAGTGGGAGGATTAGGATGAATCAGGTTGTGCTTCTTTTCTAAAATGTAGGAAACTAAGTGTCCTAAGGCTACATTCTTTTTCCTCCTATTTTGATGAAGTCAAATATTAGAAAGTTTATAGATGTAGTCCATGATTAGTTGATCTTCATCAATAGGAGTATTAGTCATGATCAAGTATGTGACAGGAGACAAAAGAGGAGTAAAATTGATATGATCAATAGCTTTAGGAATTATAAAAGTTTTCAAGAAATGCTAGATGATCTAAGCATTCTAGTTAAGGGTATGTACATGAGAAAGATGGTTCACTTGTGCAACACCTCTAATAGTTTGGTTTATTTCTAACCAATCAAAATCCACTTTAGAGGTTATGGTGCGTGCTCTAACCCATTGAGTCCTAAGGTGAAGGAAGCAGCCTAAATCTTTCTTAGTTATTTATACTCTCTACTTAAAGACATATGAAGACAACCTAGTGTGGACCTCATTCACTTTCGTATTTGTAGGAAAGATTTGGAACATTTTTGGATGATAGGAATAGATCAAGATGAAGATAAAAGAAAATTGAGTTGAGGTGAAAAGAGGCATAACAGCGAAGTTTATGTCACTCTGAATAAGGAGATGAGAGTGGATAATGTTGCAACTCGGGCTTCCATGGTTATGATTTTGGTGATAATAAATTATATAGACTAATTATTTATTTCTTCTAGTATTTGTAGTGCATATTTGTTTGGGTGTTGACTAATATTTTAGGTACACCATTCACCATTATTTGAAGATTCAAGGCTAAAGATTAGGTAGAATAGGTTATGTTAAATGAATCTATAATTTTTATTTAATTATTTTTAATTTCTTGAGTCAAGTCCTCTAATGATGTATGTTAGCTTGGTGATCGTACACACATATAGGAGAAGCAAAAATGTTTTTTAATATTTTAATTTTTTGTTCATCATACTATATGATATATATCATATTGTATGATCTAGTGTTATAGAAATTAATTAAAATGTTTTATTTTCCTGGAAAAAAAAATTTTCTAAATATAACTAATCATACAAGACAAACACCACATCGTATTGGACAATATGTTATAATTAGAAAGTGTCCATTAAATTAGGCAAAATTTTGAATTTGAAAAGTTATTCTAATCATATTATAGGTAGATGATCATATTGTACAATGTTTAAAATATTTTCTAATTTAATCCTATGATTAGTAAATCAAAATGGCTTAATTTTGATATTTTAATCATAATGTACAACTCGATCGTACTGTATGATTAACATAGATGATTTTGGCCATACCATGCTTCGTCCTGTACGAATTTCATTTTGATTGAACTGTTCGTATAGTACTAAATGGACATCGTATAGTAGGAACAGGTAAATTGAACTGTTTATATAATACTAACTAGTGATCGTACAGTACTAACAGGTCAAATTTTACACATCATATTGGACGATCCTGAGATCATACTATAAAATCTTTAATGACTGGACTAATTTTATGGGTTTTTTTAAAGCCCCCTATTTAAGCTTTCTCATAAGACTTTGTAAGGGTCTTTGGCAACCATTGAAGCATCATTGTTTTGGAGAAAACTTAAAGAGAGAACTTGAAAGGGAGAGAGGAAAGGGTGGTGATTGAGAGAGGGGAAAGATCCTAGGAAGGGATTTCAAGTGAGTGTGGACGGAATTTCACACGGCTGCTCTGGAAAGCTTACACCTTAGTACCATCAAATTCAAGGTTCATCTTAAGGGAAGGTTTGGGAAGAAGAAGATCTCTTTGGTGTCAAAGGACCTGGCTCCTCCACTGCACCAGGAAGAGTGAAAGTGATTTTTTGTAAGGGTTTCTCAACCTAGCTGTGGGGGCTAAAGGATAGTAATTAGAGGTTTAGTGTAATACTCAGAGGGTGCCTCTAAGAAGTGGACATATGTCAAGGTTTGATCGAACTATTATAAATTTGGTGTGTTCTTTCTTTTATTATTTTCGCAAATTATTTATGCGTTTATTTTTGTTGCAATTAAATGCATTGATGAAATTAATAATTTATCTTTATATTGTGAATGTAGTTTTCTCCTATATTATGTTATTAAAATATTTTTCTTTTCATTAAAGAACTTTTTAAATATCCAATTCACCCCCCCCCCCCCCCCCCTCGTAATTTCCCCCTCCCTCATCCCACTTGGTGCATCTCGTACTTTCAGGTAATCTTGGCTCCAATGAAACATTCATAGGCTTCCTCATTATCCTTAGAAAGAAAGTTCTCATCTCTACCAAAGCGATTGGATCAGCCATTGGAAGTACATGGATGTTACTATTGGTCGTTCCTAAAGTTTTGACTCATGATGGTTTGAGATCAAATATGATTGTAAAGAAAAAACCCTCCATGACCTTTCAATTTAAAGAAAAATGACCTATCATACAGTATGACATTTTGATTGTATATAAAATTTTAAAATCGTACGGTATGAAAAATATTTTGTGTATATGAATAGAAATGACCAAAAATGAATTGATTTTTCATAAAATGCCATTCTTGAGGAGTTGTTTTGCACATACTTTTTAACTATACGACCATACAGATGAAAACCTCTTCATCTAGGATGATTAGAATAATAATTATTGTTTCAAAATGTTAGGTTCTTCCACATGAGAAACTGATAATAGGATTATACATATGAAATATGATTTTGTATGTATGATCATTGTCTAATAATAGACTTTTGGAAAACCATCCCCAATCATACACACAAAAAATTAATGATCGTATATATGATGATGACATTGCATAATATAATATGCATTAAAAATTTCAGTTTGCATGCTCACAGTAAATACCATGTATATACTATAGAATTAATACAATATGAAAAAGTTCGTACAATACGAAAGGAAAATAAACTCAAGACATGATAAACAAAAACTCTATTAAAAAATAATTCACACAAGATCTATGATATGAAACATTAAAAACAAAATCAAAACTAAATACTAAAATAAGAAAAACAAACAAAAATTAAAGAAATAAAAACACACAAATAAACCAACCCTAACAAATAATCTAATAACTAAACAAACAAATAAATATATTACAAATCCAATTTACATAATTTTAATTTTAAGCATTAAGATCAATGACACCTAATCTAGTTCTTAAGGTGCTAAACATTTCAAAAGCTAGTGGTTTTGTAAAAAATTTTACAAGTTGATTCTTAATAATAAAATGATATAATTCAATTTCTCCATATGATCTCTAATAAAGTGATGCCTTATATAAATATCCTTGATTCTAGAATGATAAATAGGATTCTTTAAAATGCATATGACACTTTGATTATCACAAAAAAAGGAGTAGTGCCAATTAAAAATCCTAGGTGAATCAGTTATTGTTTTAATTAAAGAACTTGTTCCTCATAACTACCCAAGGCAATGTATTCTAGTTCAACATTAGAAAGGGATACTAAATTTTATTTTCTACAAGACCAAGAACTAAAGGGTTTTTTGTGAATCAATAAGTTTCATAAGTATCTTTCTGATCAAACCTAGATCCTGCAAAAATCTAAATCAGATTATCTAATGATTTCAAAAGAAAAGCAGTGCTTAGGTTACTAAATTCCTAAATTTTGAATTCCAAAAATATAATTTAGAATTCTATTAGCTACGTTCAAAAGTGATTCCTTTTGATCAGCTTGAAATCTAGCACACAAATAAATACTAAATATGATATCTGGTCTATTAGCAATCAAGTGAAGTAACGATCAAATTATTCCTCTAAATTTCTTTTAATTAATAGATTTTCCCTTAGAGTCCTTATCTAACTATACCGAGGAACTCATTGGTGTACTAACTGGTTTAGCATTACCTATTTCATATTTCATTAGGATATCCTTGATATACTTCAACTTGTTAAGCAATGTTCCTTCCTTATTTTGCTTCATGCTGAAACTAAGAAAATAACTTATGTCTCTCATCAAATTCATTTCAAATTCAATACTCATTACTTTTGAAAAATCATTTCAATGATTTTTATTTGTGGATCCAAATAAGACATCATCAACATATATTTGAGTAATGAGTATGTCATCTCCTATCCTTTTTAAGAAGAGGGTGGTGTCTACAGTTCCTTTAATAAAATTTCTTTCTAATAGGAAAGTTCTTAACCTCTCATACCAAGCCCTTCGTGTCTGTTTTAGTCCATAAAATACCTTTTTTGATTTAAACACATAATTTGGGATTTTTGAATTTTCAAAACCTGGAGGTTGCTCAACATAAACATCCTCTTATATCACCCTATTAAGAAACGCACTCTTAACATCCATTTGAAATAATTTAAAATTTTTTAAAATAGGAAAAGTATAGTAATACCCTTATCTCTTCAAGTCATGCTATAGGGGCAAAAGTTTCTTCAAAATAAATTTTTTTATTTAATTATACCCCTTAGCCACCAATCTTACCTTGTTTATAATCATAACACCTGAATCATTCATTTTATTTTTGAACTCTTATTTTGTTCTAACAACACTTTGATTTTTATGCTTTACAATTAATTCCCAAACATCCTTTCTAGCAAATTGATTTAATTCTTTTTGCATGGCCAAAATCCAAAATTCATCCAAAAGTGTTTAATTTATATTAACGGGTTTAATCATTGATATAAAGGTATAATAGTTCACTTCTTTGCTAAGATCATTCCTAGTTCTAACACCATCACTAAGTTCACCTAAGATCAATTCTTTAGGGTGACTCTTAAAAAATCCATTCTCTAGGAAAAGCATTTTCTATTCAAACATTTTCTTCCCAATTTGACTTTTCAATTCCTTTGGAGATATCTTCTGTGTTATCTTACCCCAACCTTGGCTCTTTTGAAATATCAGATTCATCAAAATTTATATGTGTGGTCTCCTCAACTACCAAAGTTCTTTTATTAAACACCCTATAGGATTTACCAACATTAGAATATTCTAGAAAAATTCTTTCATTAGATTTAGGATAAAATTTTCCTAAAGAATTTTAACATTATTATGAATGAACACCTTACATCCAAAAACATACAAATATAAAATAATAGGTGTTCTCTCCATAAGAAGTTTATAGGGTGTCTTTTTCAACTTGGATCTAATGTTTACCCAATTCAGAACATAATAAGTCGTACTAATTGTTTCATCCCAAAAAATTTTAGAAGTGGATATTCTGCCAACATGTCTATAGTACCTTTTATCAAAGTATTGTTCTTTCTTTTAATAACCCTATTCTACTGAGCGGTCCTAGGTGCTAAAAATTTGTGATCAATTCCATTCTCTCTATAAAAATCTTTAAATTTTTCATGTTTAACTCTCCTCTATAATCACTTTGAATTGATAAAATTTGACACCATAGTTTCCTTTGAATCGAAGTAGAAAATTTTCTAAATTCCTCAAATGATTAACTCTTATGAAATAAGAATTTGACCCAAGTGAATCTTGAAAAATCATCAAGAACTATAAACCCAAAAATTTTACCTCCTAGACTTATAGTGTTAATTCATCCAAAAAGATCCATATACATGATTTTTAGTAGTTTTCTAGTTCTTCAATCTTTAATTGAATGAAAGGAGGACTTCACCTATTTTTCTAAGTAATATGCATCATATAGGTGATCCTTAGTGAAGTTTAATTTGGGCATCCCTTTAACCAATTCTTTCTCGGTAATCTTCCTAAGTAAAACATGCTTGCATGACAAAGTATTCTATGTCATAACCATGATTCATAAATAATTGTTTTGAGACAAAAAGCATTAAAAGATTTAACAAAATTTAAATCAAGAATGTATACATTATTTACCCTATTTCCATGTAACATATCGATTCAATTTTGGCTTATATTGCAGCTTGTAAGAAAAATTTAATACTATAACCTTTATCATAAAGTTAACTAATACTTAATAAGTTATATCTTAAGCCTTCAAAAAATAATACATTTTTAATGAAAAAAATGTTTTTGTTGTCAATAATATATGTACCTACCACTTTCCTTATGGTATTGTCTTCCAGTGTCACTTTACTTCCATTTATGGCTTCTACTGATATGAATTATGTTGTGTCTCCAGTCATATGCTTCAAACATCTATAGTCTAAGTAACAAATTTTCTTATGAGGAATTATGTGTGAGTGTTTCTCCTTTTGATCTAAGTGATCAAGTTTGTCTGCCATTAAGCACAAGTTTGTGACTTCCTGCTCACCTTCAATTTCTGAACAATCGGATATTGAGTCTGCCCAGAATGCTCTCAGTAGTATTTTCTTTCCCTTATTAACATTATTTTTCTTCTTAACTTTTTTCTTGTTATAATTAGCTTTGAGATTCATGCAATCAGATTTGATATTTCAGGGCTTCCTACATTCATAATAAATTACATCATTAGAAGCTTTTGTGTTTTTATAGAACTCCTTATTCAAGTGCTGATGTCTCTGTTGCTTTCTTTCAAGGAAACTTTTGAATTGCCTCATTTTGAGTGTAATATCTTCTTCATCCTTAGGATTTGACTGATCACTTTTTGAGTCATCCACTTTCAATGCAATGTTTTTCTCCATCCACTATTCACCTACATCAATCTATCTTTGAGTCACTCCTTGTTCGTAACAAATCAATTATCTAAGTAGATTATTAATAAAATAAAAAGTTATGCCTTTTGATTCAGTTATGGTAGTAATTTTTACATCATAATTTATAAGTAAATAATATAGAGTTTTATTGACATTTTTAGACTTTGTTAATACCCGACCTAAAGTATATAATGAAGTGACTATTTGTATAAAGAAAGTATACATGTCAATGATTGATTCATTCGGTTTCATGTAAAAAAGTTTATAATCATGTAAAAGAATGTTCAATATGAACTATTTCACTCCATTAGTCCCTTCACATGTCATGCAAAGTCTATCCCAAATTTCTTTTTCCAATTTTATAGGTTAAAACATGCATATAGTCCTTAGATTTTAGGGCATAGAAAAAACTGTTTAAGAATTTAGCATTTAACTGAGCTACTTCTTTTTTTCTTTATTATCTAATCAGTAAGTGGCGTTTCAATAATAATTCCATCAACAAGTTTTGTGGATCTAGTCTAACCTTCTTATACTAAAATCCACATATGATAGTCAAGCGATCGAAGAAAAGTAGACAAATGAGTTTTCCAAAAATAAAAAAGAATGTTATCAAACAGTGGTGTTCTAGTAGTGATTGAATATCTTTCAGAAGTTACTGTTTCCAAAAGTAACCATAATTGCTTTCAAAAAGTTGTCTAAACCTTAAGTTTTGAAAATAGGCTCTGATACCACTTGAAAGTTTGAATGGGTTGTTAGAACTAATAGATTTGTCCTAAGACTAATCAAGCGAGGGATGAAATGGTAAATTCAAAAAATATCTCTTGGATTTTCAAAAACCAATTTAAGATTTTTTACACGATGATAAATTTTCTTAAAATACTTTTTCAACCACTAAAATTTAACATGCATAAAATAAAAATGTAGTAAAAATAAAGGAACATAAGAACACCAAACTTTATAATGGTTTGATCAAACTAGACCTATATCCACTCCTTGAAGACTCTTTCAAAAACCACACTATACTAAAGGGACTCTACTTTTTCTCTCACAGCAAGACAGAGAAACCCTTACAGTAACCTCTCTTCCACTAACCCCGATGTAGTAGAGTACCAACATCCTTTCTCACCCTCCTAGTGATGGTAGAGTACCAAAATCCTTTCTCACCCTCCTGGTGAAAAAATCTGTACTAACATCCTTTCTCACCCTTCTGGTGATGGAAAAGTACTAGATCTCGTCCAAAGATCTTCTCTCAAGAGTTTTCAAAGAAGTAGGGCTGAGATTTAAAGAACATACAAAGAGATCCTCCCCTTTGGGCAATCATATGAACCCTTAACAATTTCCACTTGCAAGATCCCTCAACCCTCACTCCAAAACACTCTCCAAAAAAACTCTCTCTATCACTCCCCAGAGAAAATTCACATAAGGAGTACGATAGTAAATTTTTAAGACTCTTATATTTGAAGGATAAGAAAAATTCATCTAGAAAATATAAAATTACAAGTTGAATGTACTTTGATCGTATAGTATAATCGTACCTTATACATACGAACAATTCAAAAATTCATGTATGATCCTGTATGAACAAGATTTCTTACTCTGTTAGTTATATGTACTAACTGACATTGTATAATATGAATAGTTAAAAACTAAATAAGTTTGTTTGGTACAATTTTTTATAATCCCGTTTTGTACACTATAAATCATCTATATGAACCCAATATCTTACAGTACAAACTACTTAAACAAATCATGCTTCATATGGTATGAATGTGGACAATCCTATTTCGTACACTAGACATCGACTATATGAACCCAAGTTTGTATAGTATGAACAGTTCACAAATTTTAGGTGTTTGTATCGGACAAATTGGTATTCGTACTCTAGATGTTATATGTACAAACCTTACTTCGTATAGTATGATCAGTTCAAGAAATGGAAAATTTAATCAAGATAAACAAGTACATATTCATTTCATACTTTAGACATCGTTTGTACAAATCTAACTTAAAATAGTATGAATAATTCAAAAGAATTTTCCAAGGCATGATTTGATTAACTTAGTTTTAGAGGAACTAGCATGTCAAATCATCCTGTATGATTCAAGAATCATACGGTACAATTAGTTTTAAAAATAAAAGTTTTGAATCACTCCACAAGTGTGTGTGTGTCAATGCATACCCAATTACAATCACACTTTTTTAGAATAAAGATAAATAAAAAAATTATAGACTTTAATTACAAGAAACCCTAATCAAATCTGTCTTGAAATCTTCGACAATCCTAAGTATGATTTCCCTTAAATATTAGTACAAATAAATAACACAAACAAAATTTTTCCAATACATATTAGGAGAAATAGTAATCAACATAATAATATTTTGATATTATCAATGACTCACATGATATAAAAATATAGTTTTGAAAACTAAGTTGCAATAAATTTATTATAGGAAACTAAAATATGTTGAATATCTTCAAGCTAACAACCTTTTAGATAGAGATGATTCTTATAATTTCTTATTCTTAAAGCAAATGTGCTGACCTCATTTTTATACATCTTTTCACCTGAGCATCCTTGATCGATGCCCCTGGCCCTTGTCGAGCTTGATTTGATTCAAATCAAGTTCAACCTTGATTTAATTGCATCAGTTCATACTCAAATATCATTGAGTTGACTTAATAAGGTCTAATTAAATTTTAATCAATTTTAAATTGAGTTAAATTATTCCCAATCACATTAATTTAAATTAGATTATGTTTTTAAACCTCATCGAGCTTGATTCAAATAGAATTTGCATTGATTCTAATTTAATTTCCTTAATTAAATTCAATCAAACCTAATTATAGCACAATATAGGTAATTAAATTTTTATTAAAACTCAATTAGATTTCTAAGAAATTTGAATCACTTCCTAAATCTAGAAATATTTCCTCGACGGCCATGATTAAGTGTGATATACAATTCAACCAAAATCTCGTGTCTCAGATGATTCTCTTGTGGCGAGAATATGTATCAATCAGGGAGCTTGTATGGCATTATTTTGAAAGATGAAGTGAAACAGAGAAAATAGCGAGCTTCCTTTCTCAGCATGAAGGGGTATTTACACCAAATTTTTAGACCAATCTGGGGAGTCTAATATCTGTCCCTAGATTTTTGATCTCAGCTTAGCATTTTAGCTTCGCTCTCTCTCTCTCTCTCTCTCTCTCTCTCTCTCTCTCTCTCTCTCTCTCTCTCTCTCTCAATTTTGCACAGCCCAGGCAAAAGACCTCGCCTCCTTCTCTATCACTCCCTTTTTCACAAATCTAAGGAGAAGAGACCCAAGCTCCTCTTGCTCAATCTCTCCCTTAGTTTGCACAGGCAATAGCTCATGAACCCTTGATGGTGTCGAAGCCCGCCTACTCCCTTTTTCTGCTTTGAGTCGGGCAAGACCGACTCCCATCTCTGACTTGCCCAAGCTGAACTCGAACAGCTCTCCCTGAAAGTTATAATGCTCCCCTTCTTCTTCTTCTTCTTCTTCTTTATTCTCTTCTTCTTCTATTCCATATTCCTCCTCTTCCCCTTCTTTTTCTTCTCCTTCTTCTTCTTTTCTTTCTTTCCTTCCCATTTCTTCTTTCTTCTCCTTATCCACTTAATGTGTCTTAATCAATTTGTAGTTGGAATGGTTTAGTTTCTATTAAAAAAAATTATTTGATTAAGTCTTCACTATCATTTCTTGTTGTTCAGCTTTTTTATATATGTTTGATTATCAAATGAGGCTTTAGTGCTTTTGGGGAAATGATGATGGTTGTTGCTAACCATGAATTATTTAATATTGTGTAAAGAAATTGAACTTTTCCTTACATAAATGACTATGTTTTGTGTGGATTTGTTTGGAGTAAGGTTTAATTTATGAAGGTGATTGTTTAAGCCATGATGTCGCCTGAAGATCTTTACATTATTGTTTCCTGAGAGATTTTTGTGCTTTTATAGTTGTTAGACAACGATTTATGCCATGTTAAGTTATGAATGGCCAATTCTTATGAGGGTTACATTAAACAATTTGATTTAAAATGCCACTGTTATATTCTAGCAAGCCTATTTAAAAAGCTATGGTTTAATAACATTTTTTTTTGTTCTAAAAGTTCTAGTGCATTGTATGGAGTTTGCGTTGTTGTAGGAGTAACTAAGCATGTGAAAAATCTTCTTTTTGTTATGGTATAAGGCATATTCTTTACATTGATTAGTTCTACAAATCTTCATAGTAGCGCATGATAGTTATTTGATTAAATACTACAATGAGATAAGGTGACAAGCTTATATAAAAGATCTTCTTTGGGATGGAGTTCAAGCATAGATTTGTATTTTCGTGATAAGTGTGGACATTTCTTTCCATATGCTTGCACTTCTCTTGTACATGAACAATTTGGTAGAATCTTGTTCCTCATAGTTTTGCCATGACAACTTAGGAATAATCCAAAACCTCTCTTGATACTTCTAATGGTATTGTGATAATATTAATCAAGTATACATGTGAAGATTGCTCTTAATTCATGTTACATAATCTAAAGTTATAGGTGTAAATCATGATTGTTTATGAGAGTGCCATGCCATTTTTCATTAAAAACATGCATGTAAGATGTTTGTGATAATGCCTTTGAGGAAAAGTTGTGGTATTTGGGGAGTTGTGACCTATGAAACTTTCTTTTTAGTCATCACCATTGCATAATTTGTAGACAATTGAAGATGTACATGTGTAGGCTTATATTTCTACTACACTTGAGCTTGTCTTGTTAGTCTTATTACAAGAATTTTGTTGGAACTCTTTTTCAAACTTTGATATCTATTGACTATCGTGATTGTACTCATTTGTTTATTAGAAGAAAAGTTTCTTGGAAAAGAATTTTAGGCCATTTAAATCAAGCTTTCTTTCTTATAATTGCAACTTAGTTGGGATTCAACATAAAAAGATTTTTTTGCATTGCTACCTGGTTTGGGAAAGCACGGTTTCAATTTTCTTTCTCAAATACATATGGCTTCATGGGTGACTTGTGTTAGAGAATTTCATGAGTTTTCTTTGGCATGGGAAGTTTTACAAGTTATTTTGTGATAAAATATTTCACGAGTTGTTCTAGGTTGTTGGAAAGCCTTATCAATAATTTTATGGTGGAAAACTCCATAACTTTTTTTTTTTTTTTTTTGTTGGAAAACTTCATGAGCTACCTTTGGGGTGGAAAGTTTAACAAGAGGCTTTATGTTGGAAAGTATCTATGATTCTCTTTATGTTGCGAAATTTTATAAATTGTATGATATTGTAGTCTCATAAGATACCTTATGGTGGTAAGCTTTATGAAAAGCTTTGTGAGTTATTTTTCATCGAGGGGTTTTATGATATGTTTTACGAATGTGTTATTACGGAAAAAGCTTTATGAATTTTTTTGTTGGATAATTCTTATAGATTTACCCCACGTAAAGAAACTTTTCATTTGTTTTGAGCTAGAAGAAATCATGTTGGTTTTCATATGGGAAAGTTTTATGTGTTTCTTTGTTTGAAAGGTCCTAGAAAACATTTCA
This sequence comes from Dendrobium catenatum, assembly GCF_001605985.2. Classification (NCBI taxonomy): domain Eukaryota; kingdom Viridiplantae; phylum Streptophyta; class Magnoliopsida; order Asparagales; family Orchidaceae; genus Dendrobium; species Dendrobium catenatum. The sequence goes on from NW_021318846.1 coordinate 1,084,135, forward strand.
GGGATTGGGAATTTTATGAATGATTTGGTGTTGGAAGTCTCTTTGAGTTTTCTTATAATGAAATGAATTCTCTTGGGTGATTTTTCTTTTTTTTCATTTGTTTTAGGTTTTAAATATGAGTTTTAATATATATATATATATATATATATTATATGGTATATATATTATATAATATATTCATATATTGTATATATATATATTATTATATAATATATTATGGAGTGGAAGCATATTTAGGTTCAAAGTTGAAAAAAAAAACTTGTTGGGTGTTGAATATCAGGACTTGGTGTTTCTTCTTTGCTACTTTAAGTTTTATACGGGAAATGGTGTAAGTAATTATGATTATTTTTTTTTTCGAGCATTTTCTTGAAATGTGGGAAGAATAAATAGCATCAAAATTTCTTCATCTTATTTTGTTTTTAGGCTCAAATGGGTGAATTGGAGTGAAGGGATGTGTGTGAGGGGTTTTCGGCTGTTGAAAGACATGCCTAACAATGAGATGCTTACATAACTTTAAAAATAATAAATATAATTATTATATTTAGTAATAATTGAGAGAGTTTCTAAATTGTGAAAGCTCTCGAAGTGCAAATGAAAAATTTGGTGTCAGCCATAAACAATAAGGTAGATTTATATTATTAATTTCTATTCTATTATGACTATTGCATATTGACAATTACATGCTTCTACCAATATTCCTCTCTTTCTTATGATTTGTATGAGGTGCTTCCTGGGGAAGTGAAGAAGAATGATCTTTTGGAGCACTATCACAAGGAGTTATAAATAATTGGATCTCGGAGATGCCATCGCCACATTCATATCTGGTGGGATAGGCACTACGAGGGGTCGGTACAAACCAGGGTTCGTTACCTCGGTGCCTGAGGTATGTTTCGCTAGAACTTAGATAGCTTTAGGAGCCCTTTGTCGTTCATGCTTCACCCCATTGCACTAATGTAATTCATTCTAAGTAGGATTGCTTTCTTTAATTTTTAGATCCCGGAACCGTTGACACATGTGTGTATGTATAAGGTGTTAAGAAATAAATTTCATTTCATTCCATACAATATTAGTGACATCTAAGGACAAAAATAAGGATCAAGTCTAAGTAATTATAGACTTAGGATGCATGTCCTTTTATGATAGAGATATTAAAACAAAGAACTTTAGTGACACATTTTCCTAGGATAGACTTAATCTATTATAACTAATCAATAAAATCGGTTATACTCTAAGTTAAAATGCACTAAACACTTAACTTTTAATTATAACATAATTAAATGCATAACACATAAATGTAGAACTTGAACATATACTTCATAACACTAGTCATAACCAACCATATTAATCAGCTTTTAACAAACCTAAAACTTAGAAGATGTGGACTAAATCAAGAGAGCAAACCTAAATAAAACTTGTAATAAAAACCTTTGAAACCAAACTTGAATCAACCCTCTCAATATTAATTACATATATGGTCTAGAAAACGTCTAACATTGAATACAAATGAGTTATACACATAACTAGTAAGAAACATAAGAAACATATTAGGGGAATTAACCACAACTCTAAAATTCAATAACTCACCAAATACTTATCTATCTTTAAATTCAACCTCTCAAATTGAGTATAAAATACTTAATTAACCTTTTTTTTTTAATTTACACAAACTAAATCAACTTAACAAATTTGTTACGACTGGGTAACCAGGCCTACGAGGCTATTAAGTTAGCCCAAAGAGGATGAAATAAAATCTCACAGCCTCGGCTAGCAACAAAGGTAGTAATCAACTAAACACAAAATAAAATCTTAAAATCATCTTAGACTTATTATATAAACTTAAACAAAATTTTCCTTTTGTCCTTTAACAAATAAAATCAAAACACATGAATCAACTACTCGACATAGGACCTACTAAATACACAGCCTTTTACACAACACGTAGAATTGTTATGTTAGGGCACCATACTTCTAACTCTAGGTTTGGATAGTCATTATTATTTTTTGTGACTATTTTTTGTGTTGTTGTGCTCTTGCATGTGGCAGTGTGCTGATTGATTTAAATTGATGTTATTGTTCTTTTATTATTTTAAACTCGCACTTTATCTGTGATACATGATTAAAGATGATTTAAACTAACTCAATCTTACGCATGTGGCCATAACTATACAATGATAATAATGGGGGCTAATGTGATTAATAATTATAAATACATGTTACAGGTGCTACAAGTGCTTAGCCCCCAAAATAAATAGTGCGTAGCCAAGTGTGTTTTCTTATATATTTAGTATCATATATTATTATTAGTATTTAGTAGTTATATGTTCTCGGATGTGAAATATAAATTACTTGGGATTTTTTCTATTAGGATAACCATGCAGGAGATTCTAGAATTTTCCTTTTTCTAGTTATGTAATTTGTAATAAATATCGTGTTGTGAAAGTCTTTTAAAAGTGAGGCATTTCAACACCCGGTACCCAAAGGGAAAAAGAAAGGCCCTTCATAGGAAATTTTTCATTCATTTGGGTACCCCTCTGGAGGATGAACTATACAAAGCTTGAAGGAGATGATCTGGAAGGAGACGATCAAAAGGAAGATGATCTGGAGAACGATGGTCCACATAAAGACTAAATGCCTCACTTTTAAGACTTGCGTCATTCATTAGGATTAGAATCTAGAATGTTATCGGTGGAGTCTGACTACCATTATGTTTCTACAAACCCTAGGTTGTACTTATATGACACTTATCATGGACTTTAGACTTTATTTTATTATGTTGGTTATTTATATTGATGTGTTTATTTTGTGTTCATAGTGCAAATTACATGCTTTTTCTAGGTTTCTTTCCTACATGTGCCTGGCCTAATTTCGGTAAGCCTCCTCAAGAAAAATAATTCTCTAGGTTCTAATTTGATCTTCTTCATCCATTTTATGTCATTTATTTTTTTAACTTATGTTTTTCTTCAAAAGCCAAAGCAGCAAACATTTTTCTTGAAATTTTATGAATTAACTCAATCTTATCATCTATTTGAGTTGGACAGATTTGAATTTGCTTGATAATTTTGAGCAAAGCTTATCTATATAAATCTTGCATCATGGTTAAGTTTCATTCTTTGTTTTCTAAATAATAGCTTATTAACATTTGAATCATCAATATTGCTAATATTATAAAATGTTTGCCACATGCTAATAGATTTATCTTAAATCCTTATGTCATTTAAAATGATGATATTCTTTCCACTTCTAATTATCCATCTCACAAGCATCTTTAGATGTTTCACACCATCTATAAGGATTTTCCATGTTGTTGAATTACCTTTTTAAAAAGTAGACCAACTATTTCTTCTATATTTAGCTTTAAAATTTCTATTAATAATTGAATCCAACTTTTGAAGGAAATTCCTAATTAGTTACACTCTTAATTGTCCATTCCATTGGGAAAAGAATGAAAACCAAGCCCATCTATTATGCTAGGAAGATGAAGATATTTCCAATTAACATATTGCATCCCTTGCCTTCCTTTATCTTTATGCCATAAGAAATTTTTGCATAACCTATCAAGATGATCTAGAATTCCCTTTCAAACTAAAGAATGAGTAATAAAGTAAGAAGAGAGAGAAAGAAGAGAAGGTTTTATTAATGGGACTCTTCCAACAAGAGATAAAAATCTCTTGGCCCACAAATTGATCTTATCCCTTGAATGCTTGATTAAAACTTGATAAGCTGATGCCATTTTCCCTCTCAGAATAGTTTGAAAACCATGATAATTAAACTCTTTTACTAGTCATAATCTACTTATATTTGCTATCTTCCTTTTTCTTCTTTTATCCATATTCTTAAATCATAAAATTATAGATTTTTCATGTTCACTTTTTGACTAAGCCATGAATATACTCTGTTAAAATACTTCTAATAAGAGCCAAAGATTGAGAATTTGTTTCAACAAATATGAAGATATCTTTTGCATATAATAAATACAAAATCCTCTCAACAATGGAAGAGATTTTGATACCAATATTCATTTTTCTTGCTGAAAAGCCCTGGACAATAGTTCTTAACAAAGAGTGAATAAAAAATCAGAGAAGGAACATCCTTGTCTTAATCCACATTTTGCCATAAGCAAATTAAAAATTTGACCATTAATAAAAAAAAATCTACGAAAACAAATACATTGCATTACACAATTTATAAATTTCATTGGGATGTTCTTAATATGCTTTAACATTTTCCAACACATTATTATAGACTTGCTCCAGATCATCCTTCAAATCTATAAAACCTTTTTTGGAGGTGAAGAATCTAAATTTATGAAAATTTTCTTGAACTAGAAGACAATGATCTGAATTTGATCTATTTGGAACATAAGCAACTTGTTCTTCTAAAATTAAATTAGGAGAAATAAGCTTTGAGGAAGTCTCTTACCAAGCACTTTAATGACTAAAGCATTGGCAACTACATTATATTTTGCAGCTCTGGTTGCATATGTAAAGAAACAGTATTTCCATCCTTAGAGAAAGATAAAAAAATCTCCATTAAAATCCATTTAAATGTGATTAGTCCTTTTCTAAGCATTTTCCATTTGAGATTTTGATTGAAAGGGTGAATTAATCATATCTTGATCATTACTTATTCCATGATCTTTAGTCATATTATGCAGAATAGTTAAAGGGTTTTTTATTGTCTTCAACAATATGATCTCAAGTTTTTTTCAATGTTTTCTAGAATAACTTCAAAAGTACATTTTGCTTTAGAATAAGAGAATTCATTTCATGAGCAGTGTGAACTAGTGAAGTTTGATGTCGAATAGAGTCATTAGAATAAGAATCCTTAATATAGTAAGTTGATTAATCAACAAAAATAGTTTTTGAAGAAGAAGCTTCCATATCTTTAATAAAAGCCAAATTCTTTAATGAATTAAACTTAGATTCTTGATTTGAGATTAAAACTCTTGGCCTTTCGAAAGATTGCAAAAAACATCATAATTCAACTTTAGAGATGCCATTAAATTTTTAGAAAACATAGGTTACCTCATTCATTAATTTGAATGCCACTATATCGCTTATGAGATACTTGACAATTGACCAATCATCCACTCAATGAACTACCTCTAGCCTTTAGTCCTTCAACAGAGACAACTAGAGTCTACCGACAACCTTCAACCATATGCAGAACACAACCTATAGAAGTTCAACATGATTAAAAAAAAAAAACTCATAGTTTCTCTCTCCTATACCAATTTTTCCTACTCAGATTGACTATTTTCCTAAAATTCATTACTTGTACGTAAGAGAAAGTATTAGTGTAAAAGTGTAATTTGATGTCACCTAGATAATACAAATTCATTTTGATGCTCCCTTATCCTTTAAATAAATGATTTCTTATAATAAGATAAGCTAATGATCTCCAAATATAATATATTTTTCTCCCCTCACCTCCCTTAAACTTTGTTCTAAGGGGGCACTACACTTAAGAAGATAAGAAGTACAAAAATGTGATAGCCCCCGAACTAATGATAGAATGTCCCACTCAAATGAATTATAAAAATAATAATACTAGTGCAGAAATAGACTCATGCAAGATGAAGCTCAACTGGTAAGAATTGCGACGTTATATAATAAACTTCCACCTCAGTATTATTGGGCTAGCTATGTTCTGATGTTTGAAAAACTCGACTTATCCAATGGTTTAATATGTATGGTTTTTGGCTAAGCTGGTTCTGCTCCTCATTTTTGTAATTGTTCTGCCATGGCATTTGTTAATTTGAGCACTATGGCTTATGAATGAACTTCTCAATATGATAGTGTGACATAGTTTTATACTCAATGCTTGAATGATGAAGTGAATAATATTGTGATGTTATTATTTGGTATTGATGCATCAATGACATTTTGGAGCTGACCTTAATTTCACTTGGGTGTTGACTTCCATAAAAATTCAAAGGAACTGATGAAGTAATAATGGATCATGGCACCAAGGCTTTATGAATGATAATGCTACATTGCTTAAGTTTGAAGGGTTATGGCATTGGCTCAACATATGTCAAATTTTTGTCTTTCCTGAGACATTGTTTGCATAATAACAACTAAAAATATTATTTTTACTCTTATTTAAATACTAAAACACTATAAATTTTGCACTTAAAAAACAAGTATTTGAAAGTTCTTATAGGTTCTTAGACCTTATAGAACTACCCCAAGGCTAACTAAGAGAGGGGTGAATTGATTATTAAAATAAAATTCTTAGATTTTTTAAAACATTTTTTGAATTTTTGAAAGTTTGATCAAGAATCCTAAAATATGCAGTTGTTTATAGAAATAATTATGACAGATGATTTTCCAACTGTAACATTTTAAATGCAGAAAAAAATGCAAATAAAAATTATATGCAATTGAAGAATATCAAATTTTATAGTAGTTTAGTCCAATTAGACCTACATCCACTCCCTAGAGACTCCTTCTCCAGGTATTGAACCAATCAATAGTGAATCTCCTTTTGCCATCACATTGAGGTGGAGAAGCCTTTACAAACACTTTTCCACCCACCCGGTGCAGCAAAAAAACATTGCATTTTACACTCTCCAAGTGATGGTAGTGTGCCGTCACATTCTTTTTCACCCTTCTGGTAATGGAAGAGAATTTTCACCGTTTACACTTTACATGTGATGGCAGTATACCTTCACATCCTTTTTTAATATCCTAGTGAAGGTAGAGAACCTTGATTTAATCTTAAAGATCTTCTCTTAAGAGCCTCCTAAGAAGTTGGGTAGAGACTTTGAGAAGACAAAAAAATCCTCACTTTGGGAAACCTTTTAAATTCCTCATAACTCCCCTTCACCAGATCTCACTCTTCACTCACAAAATATATCCCAAACACACTCTGAATGGTCTCTCTAAAGAGAAATTCGAACCAAAGGATAATTATACAATTTTTTAGACTTTTTACATAAAAACATGATAAACCATCAAAAATTGAATTTTTTTAAGAGAACCATCCTATGAATGTATTGCATGATCGTGGATTGTCTGGTATGAATAGTTCAAAAATCAGGGCTTCATTTGGTGCAACCTTGGACAAACTTAGTTTTGTATACTATCAGTCATTTATAAGAATTAAGATTATATTGTACGAATGAATTTGTTTGTTCGGTACGATATGGTATAAACCTAATTTTATACTCTATTAGTCATCTGTATGAATTCACAATGTATTATACAAATAGTTCAAAAATGAATGTGTTCATTCGATACAATCTGACATGAACCTAATATTGTACTCTATTAGTCTTCTATACGAATTCACATCATATTGTATAAACAATTCACAAATGAATTTGTTCATTTGGAATGATTTGGTATAAACCTAATTTCATACTTTATCAACATTCTATATGACTTGACATCATACAGTATGAACAGTTCAAAAATTTAAGCCATGATTTTATTAACTACATTATAAAGGAAAATACATGTCAAATCATAAAGTATGATTAGATATCATATAGTGCAATTAATTCAAAAAACAAAAATCACACTCCCCCTATGTTTGTGCACAGCTATCCAATTATAATCATACTTGTTGAGGATAAAGATATAAAAATAGAGACAAGTAAACTCTATTACATGAAATTCTATTCTACCTTGTCTTAAAGTCTTCAACAATTTAAAGTAGCATGTGATTTTTCTGAAATATTAATAAATAGAAAAAGATAGGAATATTTAATACATATAAAGAGAAATAATAAAATCAAAATAATAATATTTTGTTATCTTAAAAAATCATAATCTCAATCGTGATTCCTTATTTACAACAATCTCCCCTTTTTGATGATGGAAAAAATAATTAATTTTTTGAATTACAAATTAAAGTTATGTTCTCCTAAGATCTCTCTCAATGAATGAAAATTAAAAATCATGGAGAAGAAAAAAGAAAAACAAATTCAATTCTCCTTTCCTTTTTTTTATTTGACTTTTATAAAATAAGCACAATACTCGAAAGAAATACACAAGATAAACATAAAATTAAAACTTCTAAAAAAACAAAACACAAAATACATGACCAAAAGACATAAAATAAGCATAACTAAAAACACAACCAAAACACAAACACTTGACTAGAAGACTTCAAACAAACACAAACAATCGCCCCCTTTTGACATCAGCAAAAAGAGAAAAGAAAAGAAAAATCCCCTTAATAATAAAGATATTATGGATGAACCAAAAAGTCAATAAGGAAAAGAATTTTATAAAGTTTCAAGACCAACATTAAATTTCTAATGCCAACTCTTTTTAAACTCATACTTTAAATCAAAGGATAAATAAGATAAGAATAATTAACCAGATTCAATGATCATTCTAGAAAGACATCTCAAATAGGTTAATTATCACAAAAATAATTGAATAAGAATCAAATATTTTTAAGTTCAATAGTTGAAATTATTATTTTTTTTTAGGAAACTGTCAATTGCATTTAAAGCAAGAAAGAAAACAAGAACAAAAAACTAAGTGAAAGCTATCCTATCACTTTCCTCCTTTAACAAAGAATAAAAAATAGGAGGAACCTTATTAACTTCTAGAACATCCCAAAAGAAATCACCTTGCAAATCATAGTTAGCACACCAATGAGCTAACTTGTTACAACTTCTATTAACAAAATGAAATAGAAATACCTCAAACTCCTTGAAAAATTCCAAGTCCTCTCTCATTGATTGGTCCACCGCTCGATTGTCAAGACAAACCAAGTTCGGTAAATGCCTAATGACATTAAAATTGTCTCCTTCTACAATCAAGCCTTTAGCATCCATCATCCAATCCTTGATAACTCTTCTCAACGAACGAAAAGCCAGTAACTCCAAGTATCCAATGTCCCAGTGCACCACCGAGAATCCAATAGAGAGAAGCATCCTTCCTCTATGATCTCTAAATATACCTCCAATTCATGCTTCATTAGACCTAAGTAGAGTTGCATCTATGTTCACCTTTATCCATCCTGTTGCAGGGGGATGCCAAGAAGAAGAATTAATCTTATAATGCTGGTTAGCACCCAGTGGTCTGAACAAAGATTACTAGATGAAGTAGAAGCATAGGTGATAACATTGGTCACAATAACCCCAGCTCCCAGCTCTTAGCCTTTATGAATAAGATTGTTTCTACTCTTCCATGAATTGAACACCAATGCATAATAAGTTCTTGCAATGAAGGGATCCTCCTTCCCTTGCTTCCTCAAAAAATATTAAGCAATCTTGCAAACTGTTTAAAACATGTAAAGAAAACCCCACCGGTTAGACTTTTGAATTACCTGTTTTAATTTCAAACACATCATAGCCACATGTTCCCCATCTTCCTTCATATCACAACCTCTTGGACAAAGGTTACTTCCAATAAATCTTCTACGCATTAAGAAATCCATTATAGGAATAGCATTTTTCAAGAGTTTCCACCAAAAAAATGATACCCGAGGATTGAACTTCAGTTTTCTGATGCAATTCCAATCCTGTATTAACATATGTTTATTATCTTCCCAGTTTACATTAATACATCTTTCCATAGCTAAAATAGTATTTCCAGAGAAATTTTTCAACAGTTCCAATTTATCTTCATGATTTTCCAGTTCAATCTTTATTTTGTAGATTACCTTCACAAATTCTTTCCCGAAAAACTCTTGCAGCTTCTATGGTATCCATTCGAAATAAAGCTAGATAGATTAGGAAAATTATCAACCTCCATTGCTATGAATGTGGGTCATCTGTCCAGAAATTTATCAAGGACCCAAATGTCCTTCATAACATTTACTGAAGTCCCATCTTTAATATTTCACCTTACAATTTGCCTTAAAGCCTTGGCTCCACATAGCATCAATTTCTATGTTGATGAAGAGTTCATTCTTCTATCATCATCTTAGACATTTTTACCATACTTAGCTGATAATAGTTTACTAAGCATAGAATTTGGCTTCTTAAAAAAGTTCCAAATATACTTAGCTCTAAGTGACTCCACCGTATCTACAGCTGAATGAATACCAAGTCCTCCTTGGATTTCTGGTTTGCATAAATCTTTCCATGCCACATAATGTAACCCGCTATCCCCATTACTTTTATTCCATAGGAATTCCCTACACATCCTATCAAGTTTCTTCAATATACTTAACAGAACTAGAGACATAGATGTGTAGAAGACATGAATAGCTTGCAACACTGATTTGATAAGTACCACTCTGCCAACCGAAGAGATAAACCTCTTCCCCTATATGTCCAATTTAAAAGCTGCTTTCTCCAATATCTTTGAGAAGTCTATTGCCACAAGTCTTCTGAAAGTATATTTATTTCCCAAGTAATTGAGCTCATTGACCTCCATGAACCCCATAAGATTAGAGATTACCCTCCTCCTTCTTTTCTCCATATTCTTGCTATAAATGAAAGAGGATTTAAAATAATTTACTTGCTGACCCGTTCACCTACAATAATCCATAGTGATTTTTTTTAATTCTCTTTAAATTCTCCAACTTGGCATTAGAGAAGATCAATATGTCATCTTCAAATAAAAAAATATGAAATCCTTGGAGCCATAGGGGCTACTTTTAAACCCAAATTCCTTCCTTTGGACTTGAAGGAATCAGTGAGTAATTAAGAACAAAGAATGAACAAGTAAGGAGATAATGTGCAACCCTGCCTAAAGTTGCTTCTTCCTCTAATTCCTTCCAAACTAACTCCATTAATTTACACCAAGAATACAGGATCAGTAACACATTCCATAACAAGGATGGAAAATCTTCATGGAAAACTAAAGTAGCTCAAAACTTATTTAAGGGTGTTCCAGACCATACTATCGTATGTCTACACCATATCCAGCTTGATTGCCACCAATCCCCTTTTAGACTTAGAGAACTTGAACTTATGAAAAAGTTCCTGAGAAAGAAGCATATGCTCTGATAAGGCCCTCCCTTTTATGAATGCCACTTATTCCTCAGATATTAAGCAGTGAATTACTTTCATCATTCTATTTAATAGCACTTTTGCCACAATTTTGTAAATTGACATGCATAGGCTAATTTTTCTTTTTTTGAAGAGAATGCTAAGATGCATTAAAAATAAAGCAAAGGAAAGTCAAACAAGAAAATAGCTCTATCCTAATCCATCACATTCCTTCTTCAATATGAAGAAAAATGAATGGGGGGTATCCACATTATTAAGTTCTTCCCAAAGAAAACTCTTTTTGCAAGCCAAATTAGCACAAGAATCACCTAATTTGTTACAAATCCTATTTGTAAAAGAAAAAAGAACCTGGTTAAAGTATTGAATGAAAGCAAGATCCTCTTCAATTCTTCCATTATTCTTCCAACTCTTTGAAGCTAATTGAAGAATTTTAATAATGTTGTGGTTGTCTCCTTCTATAATCACTCCTTAAGCTTGATACATCCAATCTCTCATTATATTCTTCAAGTAATAAACAACCCACAATTCCAATTGAGTTATGTCACAATACAAATATTGAGCTCCATAAGCTAATAGAAATCTGCCTTTTTCATCTCTAATCACACCTCAAATTCATGCTAGATAGTTGCTTTTAGGAGAAGCATCAATGTTTATCTTTATCCATCCGGGTGGCGAGGGACACCAAGTTGAAGACAGCGAAATCTGATTAGTATCCCAGTTTTCTGGATGTAGATTGATAAAGTTGCTTACTGTGGAGAGCAAAACTGTGTTAGCTGCAATTTGAAAATTAGAGTCTTCAATAGTCCCATGCACCAACTTGCATTTGCTTTTCCAAGTTAAGAAAGGAGCTGTGCAATACATATTAGCCATTAACGGATTAATTGAAGAGACTCTTTTTAATCCATCCAAACAATAATTAAAATCTACAAACAATGGAATATTGAATCCCCATTTGTTTAATAAGATAATAGTCCTCTATAATGTTATACATTTCCCGGCAACATGGTTGTTGTCTTCATCATCTAAACAACCTCTCGGACAGTTAGAACTATTAAATAGTTTCCTTTTTAACAGAAAAGCACTTAAGGGGATTGCATTGTTATAGAGTCTCCACCAGAACAATTCTATTCTCGGTCTCAATTTAAGTAATTTCGTCCAATTCCAATGACAATCCTCAGGATTATTGTCATTAACTACTTCTAGACATAGTGCAGAAATTGATTTACCAGCTGCTTTAAATTTTAATTCAATTAGATCAGCATTCTCATCTGATCTTATAGGGATCTGCAGAATAACGTTTAACAATTCCTTTTCAAAATAATTCTGTAGCAAGGACACATTCCACAAGCCGTCTTGAATGAAGAAACTGAGTATATGATTTACCGGTGCTAGATTATTAACAAATATAGGCCATTTAGAAATACATTTGTCTAAAATCCATGTATCTTGCATCCAATTGATAGAACATCCATTGGAAACTTTCCATCTCATAATATTTTTAAGGTAAGATGCTCAATTGGTAATAATTTTCCAAGTAGGAGAACAACCAATTTTCATTTGATTAGACCATATATCATTGCCATACTTGCCTTTGATTATCCGATTGAGTAAGGAATTAGGCTTCAAGAAAAACTCCCAAGCAAACTTGGCTCGAAGAGGTCCAATTCTGGAAACTGCTGAGAATAAACCACATCCACCTTCATTCTTTGGTTTACATAAAAGCTCCCACTACACATAGTGTAACCCAGCTCTACCGTTACTTTTATTCCAAAGAAATCTTCTACACATTTTATCAAATTCCTTGAGAATAGATAATGGAACTAATGAAATTGAAGATAAAAACAATGGAAGGGAAAGAAAAGTAGATTTTACAAGAACCAACTTCCCTTCAAATGAGATACAATTTTTCCCCCAAGTATTCAACTTACTAGAAGCAACCTCCATGCATAGGCTAATTGGCAAAAAATTTGAAGGAGAGAGAGGATTACTTACTTTGGGTATAAGCACCACCAATGTTTCCTTCCATTTGGAAGACATTTTATCCGAAGTAATGTATAATTGAATAGCTTTCCACACATCCATCCCAATGATCTTCCAGTATGCTTTGAAAAAGGAATAGGTTATTCCATCCACCCTAGGAGAAATGTTGTTGCTAAGTTCTCCATTCACCTTTTCAACTTCTTCCACAGAAAAAACCAGCCTTCAAGATTTCACAGTTTTCTTGCTTCAGGATGTTTACATTTGAGAGCCAAATCTCCAATTGGCAGTCCCTATGCTTCCATTTACTATAGAAAAACTGATAAAAGCTGTTCCTCATAATTTCAGGAACTTCAATCAACTCTCCATTATTATTCTTCAATTACTTGATTGAATTTCCATTCCTTCTAGCATTAGCAAAGGCATGAAAGAAAGTATAATTCGAATCCCCTTTCCTTCATCCACTTTTCTTTAGCCCTTTGTCTCCACCATGTATTCAACCATGCAAGAGTGCAGTTAATTCCTTGACTTTGGATCTAAGTATTAGAGCTTTGTTGTCCGAAAACTACTGGTCCAGTGCTTCTTCCAGCTGCAGTTCTTCGATCTCAACCATCATATTCTTCTTCAATTCTTCCAGTTTTTGATGTTTAGCCTTGCTCCAAAAAAAACAAGGCTTTAAGAACCCTTGACAGTTTCTTATTTAGAGCTTCCATATCACCTCCTCTCACTGGTTTAGCCTAAGAATTCTTGACTACCGAGGCCGCAGCTGAATAAGAAAGCCACACATCTTCAAATTTACGAAATCTGGTTCTATGATATTGCTGATAAAACAACTTCAATACAATGAGACAATGGTCAGAAGCAATTCTACTCAAATTCCTCACTGCCGCTTGATTGATCAGCTCCAAAGCTTTCGAATTAAGCATGCACCTATCCATCCTTTCCAAGATACAGGCACTTCCATTCTTATTGTTACACCATGTAAACTTAGAACCAAGAATACCCACATCATTTAGGTCATTCTTATTCATAAAAGACTTCATTTATAATGGTCCAAGTGAGAATGAAAACTTCTTTCCACCTTTCTTCTCATCTTGAGATAGAATACAGTTAAAGTTGCCTCCTACCACAGAAGGAACCTCAGGCTTAAAATTCCCAGAAAATTCCATAATTCTCTTCTACCAAGCATCTCCCTGCTACCATAAATAGTAGCTACCATCTAAGTGCCTTTATTGAATACCTTCAGCTCACCAATCACACATTGGTACGAGGCTTTTATCAAGGAGAATGAAGCAAAATTAGATTTCCAGATCACCAAAATTCCTCTAAATTTACCTATAGATGGCTGCCGAAAATATTTCCAGTTCTCACCCATCAACTTGCCAAGTTCTTCTTTAGAAAGAGAAGCAATCTTGGTTTCAACAATACCCACAAAAAATGCATCCCATTCTTTAATATACTCCTTCAAAAACAAGGAGGCCTCCTTATTAGCCCCCCTACAATTCCAAAAGCTAGTAGAACTCATTTGGATAAGAATTGGGAAATACCCCCACCCCTTCTCTTGTTCATACTATTTTTAACTTTCCTAGAAGCCACATTTAACGGGCCCAAGTATCTCAGTTTCTTTGCCAACTTTGTTTTTTGAATAGAAGCCTTTCTGTTACTCAAAATTGTTTTCTCCTCATCTTGACTTTTACTACTCTTCTCAATGCTACCCATTACTGCTTCAACTTTACTATTAGTTGGACAATCTTCCATAATTTCCACTAGTTCACCTTCTTCCACCTCCTCTTCTTTGGAATCATCTTAAGTTTCCACACCATTACCTTCCTCACATAAAGAGTTAAGCAATTCAAATTTATTACCTGATGTAAATAAGGCCTCCTGGGCTGAATCAACCTCTAAACTCCCCTCAGGATCCCTGGGTTCCGTCAAATTTCTGGCTTGAAAACTATCATCCACCTCAGCTTCAATAGAATTGACAGCATTTTCAATAGTATTCTGAACTTCAATAGGCTTGCTAGCTTCTTCCAATAGTTTTGACTTTTCTCTTACCAAATTACCATCTCCTTGATTGCCCAAGATCATATCTCTGTCTTCTAGGTTTATTACTACACTTCCTTTCTTCATCACATTATTGGTTAACTCCCCATTTCCAGATTTCAGGTTGCCTTCTTCCTTTGGAATATATCTCATTCTATGCATTTGTTAGGCCCTCTTTTTATATCTTCTATTATTGACTAACAACCAGGAGTTCTAATATGGACCAACCTTGGTATTAATGTCTTTCTATGAATTATTCTCTCCACATTATTTTGTATTCTTCGCTGATCCTGTATTCTTCTCAACAGCCTTGCAAGCTTCCTTCAAATGGCCAATACAACCACATTCATAAGAATAGTTGGAAATTTTCTCATATTCCACTTTTTGAAAAAATTTTCCATTTACTCCTTCCACCCAAACTCCAGTAGGCAATTAACGATCAAGTTGAATGCGGACACAAATCCTGGAAAATTCTCTCCTCCCTCATTGGAACATATCTTCATCTATCAAAATGGTTTATCCAATAGAAGATGTTTTCCTTGAGACATTGATTTTGTCCCAGCAGTATAGTAGCAAACTTGGCATCCTAATCCAGATTGGAGAAGACAGCCCTTTGAGTGAGTTGGGATTGAACCCTGTACTCCATTTATCTAGCCCAACTATATGCCCATTGACAAAACCATGGCCCTCCCGATAGAACATTCTCCATGGCATCCTAAGAGAAGAATGAACGTAAAACCCAATCAAAACCAAGGCTCGTTAGATGAAATTTGCCAAACTTTGTCCACTGACATCTCAGCTCAGCCGCTACCAGTTGCACTAGAATACGCCTCCCAAATACCTTCACAATAATGGAGAATTGTAACTTCTCTGAATTAGCTTTAACATTGGGGTCAAATAGTTTGACAGCAGATCCATCTTCCGTCAGAAAAGAACAACATGCCGGAAGATTAACTTTAATATACGGATGTTTAATCCATGGATTTACGTGTTCTCGTCCAGATGATAATACACTGGCATCAGCTTCCAATATAAGTTTTGATTTATTTTCTCCCTCTACAGCTTTTTCACAAACAATTGGTTTACAACCTTGAATCTTCTCAGGCAATTGAACGTCTCCCATTACAGGCATATGTTTCAAAATGGCAAACCTGCTAACAATCAATTTTCTTCCTAATGAAGTTGATCCGTCATTATGATGAGAAGAGTTCCTTTCATCTTCAATCATAACTTTTTTACCTTTCCCTAACACAGGTGATACAACCGCAACCTTTTCCAAATTTGGTTCTCGAATAACTAGTGCCGAGTTGCAGTTTCTCGATGTCTTCTAAGAATATACTTTACTGTAGGTCACTGATGCTACTCCCTTCCACTGAGGAACATTCTGGTCATCGAAGGTGGTGGAGGACGATCCTCCATCACCCGCATGAATCCCGCCAACGGGCCGCTAAACACAAAATTTGACAATTCTTCATTAAAAAATGGGAATTTCTCTCACTAGATTTCTCTCTTTTTGGTCTTCAATTATTATTGAATGTATGGGTTTTTCTAAGAATTAGAGATATAAAGGATAGATCTAAATGTAGTGTGGGCTTTTTTTATACCTCTTTATCAACTTATTAAATTCATGATACCATGCAATTACATTATTTTTTTAATTCAAACTATATTTGGCAAACATTACACATCTTTTTAGGTTGGGCTCATTTTGTACCTCTTTTGAATTGGCACACTTTGTGCATCTTCTAACATTTTATTGTTTCCATATTGTAAATTAGTAAATCTTAGCTTATGCGATTATCTTCCAAATAAAACAAAAATCTTTCTCATATAAAAAAGAATAAACCACAAAACAAAACCTAATAGATAGCAATAAAATCAACACATTATACAATAAAATAAAATAAACCATAATGTTTGCAACAATTATAATCATAAGATAAATATCTATTGAAGCATGAAGATGATCTCCTCTTCTAAATCTAATCAAAATTATTTTTACATTTTGAGTAAAAAAATTCTATGCAAATAACATTGTAATGCAAGCAGTTTAAAAATTTTCATCCTTTAGATCAACATTATAGATTAGTCAATAATAACTCATAGACAATTTAAGAGAGGAAAAGAGAGAAGAAAAAATTAACAATAACTAAACCCTTTTTTTTAAATAAAATAACATAGACTCAAATCAAATAATATATATAACAATCTCAAACTAAAAACATCTAAATGAAATATCATAAGAACTAACTTAGTAAAACATACAATAATCAACAATTAACCTAAAACCTTGAAGGATCCTGACCTGGAAGAGGTTGTGGAGGACTGAACTGGGTAAATAGCTATTGATGGTAGCTACTTGAGTTTTGACTGAGTTAAACTATCCTCTAACCCAGTTCATATCTTCATTATATCTATAGTCATATTGATCCAAATGAGTCTAAACATGATCAAATCGTTGATCTATATGAAACTTGAGGTGATCGAATCTTTGGATAAACTCTAGGTAGACTTAATGCTCATGTCTAGGACCAGGAGGATGTGCAGGTGCTAGAGCATGTCCTCCTTCTTCATCATATTCATCTCCCTCATCCCCTTGATCTCGATGGGAAAGAACTCAGAATGAAGCTTAAGTAAAATAAACAGGCAGATTATTTGGGGGATCAAGATGAATAAGATTATATTTCTTTTCAAAAATATAGATAATCAAGTATTTTAAAGACACATTCTACTTCCTTCTAGTGGAAGGGAGTGTGAGGTCAGTGAGGTTATTAATGTAGCAAATAATCAACTGGGATTTATCAATTAGAGTGTTTGACAAAATATTGTATGTTACTATACTAAGAAAATTAGTGATATAGAATTGATCACTAGCTTTAGGAATAATGGAGGTTATTAAAACATGTTGGATGATTCTAGCATTTTGATTCAAGGTCTGAATAAGGGGTAGTTGTTTTATTGAAGGTATACACCTAAGAGTTCAATTAACAATAGACCAATTAAAATTACTTCTCGAAGTCATACAATATACCCTAACTCGTTCAGTTCTAAGATGTAAAAAAGTGCCCAAATCCACTTTAGTGATTTTCTCTCATTCTCAAATTGGCAAGAAAATAATAAAAGGTGTCAGAGTTGAAAGCCTAGCTTAGAGTTAGAATGAAAGAAAACTGTGTGGAATCAAAGAGAGGAATAATTGGAAATTTTATGTTTTCTTAAATAAGAAGACGCGAAGAAGTAATATTTTCCTGAATAAATTGATCGTAGGATTGTTCATTTTTTCTTAAAAGAAAATTATCATCTCATTTAGTACGAGATCAACTCCCTTTGGTCGGATGTACTCACTTTCATTCACTGGTCATTTGAAAGGGTTGAACACAAGGAATGAAAAGGACTGAATGTGGAATAGATTGTGAAGAAATTCAAAGAATAGCTTCAAATTTATAGAAATCAAATGATTTTGTGTAGTACAAAGTTGGGTTCGTACGTATGATTTTGAACTTCATATAGTACAAACTTGGTTTTATACATTTGAATAAAAATAATCAAGAATAGTTATTACACAGTAATATCTTTTCATAAAGTTACTTTCCTGATGAGTCATTTCGTATGACCTATTATCTAACTTTATCGTACAGATGAACATGTATTTTTCTATGATAATTTATCAATAATCATTTTACTTATCGATTGAATTCATCCACAGACAGACTAAAAATAAGATCATATAGACAAACAAGTGTTCATTCAGGATGATGTTCGAATAATAACCGTTCTAAACACTAAGTTAATTCTTTCTCCATATGTCCTCCATATTCGTACAGATGAATAATTGATGCTTCATACAGATGATAAGGTGTCCTTACTGTATGATAAAAAAAAAGAAATTTTTTTATTTCCAATTCAGAATAGAAATCATGTAAAATTTGATAAATTCATACAATACGAAAGTGGTTTGTGTAGTATGAATAGAACTGAAATTTTAGATTTACACATAATAATTAAGATACATTTATAAAATAAATCAAATATGATCCATGAAAAAAAATAATAAAAGGAAAAATCAAAAACACAATAGAAAAGTATAAACAAAACAAACCAAAAATAAAGAACAAAACACAAACAACCAAACCAAAAATAGATAACAAAACATAATCATAAACACAAAATCAATCCACCATAATTGAATTTTACAAAATTACAATTTTCAATCATTAATATCAATACCACACAATCTAGTTCTTAAGGCGCTAAAAGTTTCAAAAACTAATGGTTTTGTGAAAATATCTGTAAGTTGATTTTCTGTAGCCACATGAAGTAACTTAATTTCTACTTTATTGACATGGTACCTAATGAAGTGATGCCTTATATCTATATGCTTTGTCTTGGTGTATTAGATTGGATTATTTGAAATGCAAATGGAACTAGTACTATCACAAAAAATTAGAATAGTATCAATTGCAAAACCTAAATTCATAAGTTGTTATTTTAACCAAATAACTTGTGCCACATAAATTCCGAAGGCAATATATTTTATGTCAGCAGTAGAAAAGGCTATTGAATTTTATTTTTTGCTAGACTAGGAAACTAAAGAGTTTATAATAAATTGACAAGTTTAGAAGTACTTTTTTTATTAACCCTACATCCTAAAAATTTTGAATCAGAATATCCAATGATTTCAGAAGAAGTGTTGTTCCTAGGATACCAAATCCCTATGGTTTGAGTTTTCAAAAGATATTTCAGAATTCTTTTAAAAATAATTAAATAGGATTCTTTTAGATCAGCTTGAAATTTAGCACAAAGACAAACACTAAACATGATATCAGTTCTTCTAGCAGTGAAATGATGTAATGATTCAATTATTGATCTAAATTTCTTTTGATCAATAGATTTTCCTTTAGAATCCTTATCTAATTGAAGTAAGGAACTCATTGGTGTACTTATTAGTTTATCTTTATCTATTTCATACTTCTTAAGGATATCCTTAATATATCTTAACTTACAAAGAAATGTGTAATCATCTTTCTATTTTATGCTAAAACTAAGAAAGTAACTTAGATCTCCCATCAAACTCATTTTAAATTCCTCACTCATTATATTTGAAAAGTTATCACAAAGATTTTTATTAGAGGATCCAAACAGGATATCATCAATATAAATTTGAACAATGAGAATGTCATCTCCTAATCTTTTTATGAAGAGAGTGGTATCTACAATCCCTTTAACAAATGAAATTTATATTAGGAATTTGCTTTGCATTTCATACCATTCCATATACCTATTTTAGTCCATATAATTCCTTTCTCAGTTTAAATGCATGAGTAGGAAATTGTGAATTTTTAAAACCTGGAGGTTGCTCAATATAAACATCCTCTTTTATCACCCCATTAAGAAAGGTACTTTTAATATACATTTTAAATAATTTATATCCTTTAAAATATGTAATGGCTAGAAGCACCCTTATTACTTAAAGTCTAGTTATAGAGGCAAATGTGTTCTCAAAATTAATTCCTTCTATTTGATTCTACCCCTTGACCATTAATTTTTCCTTATTTTTAACCACTACACCTGAATCACTCATTTTATTTTTGAAAACCCACTTAGTTCTAACAATACGTTGATTTTTAGGTCTTTCTACCATTTCCCAAATATTATTTCTAACAAAATAAAACTCTTCTTGTATAGCTAGAATCCAAAACTCATTAAACAATGCTTGATTTATAATGGTTGGTTCAATCATTGAAATAAATGATGAGTGTTTTACTTCTTTACTAAGTCCATGCCTAGTTCTAACACCTTCACTTGGGTCTCCTAAATTCAATTCTTTCGGATGACTTTTAGAATACTTCCATTCTCTAGGCAATATATTTTAGGGAAATTTACATACATACCACTTTATACTATCCTATTTACGTATCTAACATCCAAAACTTTAATATTACATACATACCATCCTATATTATTTTAATATCAAATATACCACTCATATTTTCATCATACCACTCATATATTTCATTTCTACCACTCATATTTGATAAGAAAATGAACTATGGGTGGTATGTATGTAATATTAAAGTTTTAGGTGTTAAATATGTAAATATAGTAGTATAAGATGGTATGTATGTAAATCTCCCTATATTTTATTTCCAACCCTTTCTTCTAGATTTACTTTTTTAATTTCTTGGGTAATTTCTTCAACATCTTCTTCTTCCAATATAGACCCTCTAAAATTATCAGATTCATCAAAAACTGCATTTGGTATCCTCTACTACAATTTCTCTTTTGTTAAAAACTCTATAGGATTTGCCAATACTTGAATATCCTTGAAAAATTCCATCATCAAATTTAGGATCACATTTTCCTAAAAGTTTTTTGCCATTATTATGAATGAACACTTTACATCCAACTTAAGAAGTTCATAGGGTATTTTATTCAACTTCAATGTTTACCTTATTTTTAGATTTAGTGAAACTGTAATATTTAGTTAACTAGAAGGTCTATTAGAAGCATGTAAACATGAAATTATAAAACTTTCCATAAACCTTAGATAATAATAATATAAGTTACCTTAAGTAGACAAAAAAACATGTGTTCAACACTATTAAAAAGTACTTTTAAAAAGAATGAAAATAAAAAAAGAAATAAGTAAAAAACTATAGAAAAAGAAATCTAAGTGAAGAAAAGGGATGAAAAAATGCAAAGAAAAATTTTAGTACTGATATACCAAAAATTGGTACCTAAAAGCTTCAACTTAACTTGTAGAATCTAAGGAAAAAAGAGACTAATGGAAATTATAAGAATTATAGTGCTTAGAAAAGCTTCTTGGTGGACTTGAAGATTAAATGAATATAAAATTTTCTTAAATCTATGGTCATTAACCTTAAGTAAGTCAAAATTTTAACTGGCACATTTAGGAGCTAGATTTATTTAGAATATGAATTGAGATGAAAGGTTAGAATGCTTGTTATTGGTTGTATTTATTAAAGTTATTAACAAATAAATATTATTATTAACAACAATAAGTTAGTACTTTCTTAATTTTTAAAGATACTAGAGTTACATTCTATAAAAATAAGATTGCCTATAAAAAGTGCATGAGGATTACTTGAGGGTAAGTAATACTTTATATTTAGGGGAATTTATTAGTGAAAATTTTGTGTTATTTTATATAATCATTTTTTTCTTTGAAAAGACCTTGCATGATGATTTTGTGCAAGAGAAATTTCTTAAAAAGCTACGAAAGAAAGACAAATTTCTGGCATACGAACCATAGAGCATCTTGGCATTTATCCCTAAAAATTGACTAAAGATAAAGAGCATGGTGCCATAGTGTGGAAGGTCAAATAACCAAAATGCTACCAGAGAGCCACAATATTTAATCTATGCTAAGTTGCAGTGTAACCTTAACACCATAGTGTCCGAACATGTTAACGCCATAACACTGAACATGGTGTCCAATGTCAAATCCACCAAGCACCATTGAAGAGTAGGTAATTTAGTTACCATAGGGAAATAAAATGTTGAATCAATCATAGGGCCGTAGAGGTGGACCTTTTTCGCACCAGGGCACTCGTGTTATTCATTAATGCAACAACATTACCATTAACAGTACACGAGTCAGTTATAAATAGTTTGATTGAATTTTATGAGGGGGTTTTCCATTTATTCTCTTATTTTGAATCTTATACAAAGTGTTGTGAGAGAGACAGTGTGTGTGTGTGTAATTCATGGGAACAGGGACCAAGTGTTTTATTAGTGTTTGTTTGGATTTGAAATGATAACTAGTTTAATCTTTTCTTACATATTCTCTTGTACTTTTTCAATTAATAAAATGGAATATGTTATATTTATTTCAACTCCAATGGTAAGTTTAATCAATCATTTGGGCTTATGATATTTTTTGCAAATCTAATTTTGGGGAATAGAATTTTGATGATAACAAACATTCCTATTTTTCTACGACTGCCTTGCCTACTAATGTTGTGAATCAAACTAGCTCAAGATTGGATAAATTAGGACTAAGACATGTTGCAAATCTATTTTCATGACTTATGTTTTGATGATTGACAAAAACTATTAATTCTCTTGGAGTGCATGTTACTTCTAACATTTCAGGAATCGAAGATCGGACGAACAAATGAAGACAGTTCAAGATTGCGTAGGTTTAGGGTTGAGTCAGTCTGTACTTTATTTTTTCTCTTCTTGAGTCTATTTGTAATGTTCAAAGAGACTGATACTAAGTAACCCTACACACACACACTTGAGAGACTTAGAATTTTTGTTTTAACTCAAATCGGTCAGGATGATATTTACATCATCCTGGACGATCGAGCTTAAAATAGAAAATCTAATCAGGGGTTCTTAATTAAGGCAGCCGTCATTAGCCAATAGTCCTGGATGATACGTGTATCAGCCAGGATGATAAGCTCAAAATAGAAATAAATTGCCGCCATAGACAATTAAGGTATTCTGTATTTTTTAATATTCAGCCAGGACGATCTTGGATCGGCCTGGACGATATTCACAAATTATTCCTTAATTGATCAGACAATCAAGGAAGTAATTAAGGATGATTGATACGATTATATCGTCCTGTATGATTGCAGGATCGGCCAGGACAATCTATTCAAAAGCTTTAGTTGCTTATGGACGATAAATATCGGCTAGCACAAATTTAGGGCGATGTGCTGGACGATTTGGATCGGACAGCTTAAATTCAGGGCGATTCTCTGGACGATTTTCCTCTTATTTGAACTGATCGGCCTGGATGATCGTGAGATTGTCCTGGACAATCAAGCCAATTTCAATCATCCAGTTTGTATTCATGGTGATGCTCTAGCCGATCTCATGAGATTTGTTCTGATCGGCCAGGACGATGTCCATATCGTCCTAGACGATATTGTCGACAACTTACAATTAATGAGCTCCTTTGAAGCTCTTCTATTTAAGAGCTCTTGTTCAACGTTTTGAATAATCTTTTGCTACTGCCTTGACCTGAGAAGACCTTGAGGAGAGAAAGAGAGAGAGAGAGAGAGAGAGAGAGAGAGAGAGAATCTTGTGAGGGGAGCTTGTGAAGGGATTCACAAGGGTTGCTTCAAAGGATTGCCTTCTTCTTCTTTGTCTAGAGTTTCTCGTCCGTGGAGGGTCGTGAGGTAAGGATCAGCATCTGATTTGTGGTTCTCTGCCAGCTTCAGGAGAGCAAAAGGAGATAGGTTCTCTGCCTTCGCGGGTGGCAAAAAGAGGTTCTTTGTAAAGGCTTCTCCGCCTAGCTATGGGAGCTAAAGGAGAGTCACGATTGTAGTGAAATACTCGGAGGGTTCCTCGAGGAGTGGACGTAGGTCGAGTTGATCGAACCACTATAAATTTTTGTGTTCTTGTTTCTTGCTTCCGCACTTTAATTTCCGCACTTGTTTTTCTTGTGGTGTGATTTTGGTGTATGATATTTTACTTCATTGTGAAAAGAAATTTTTAAAATACCAATTCACCCTCAGCCCCCCCCCTCTTTATTAGCTTGGGCCAGTTCTATAGGGCTTAATATCCCTAACGAACTTTCAAGTCAGTATGTAATGTACGTCAAGTGTTGTTTACCCTTTCTTGAGTCAATTATTAATAATGTGGATCCTGATGCTAAGTAATCTTGCACACACGCACACACTTGGGGGAAAAATTCTGTTTATTTAATTAGAGTTTTTTATTTTTGATCACATCATCCATGATGTTCTAATAATCATCCTAGAAAATTAGTTAAAAATAAAAACCCAAATTAGGGCATCCTGGTTAAGGAAGCTATAATTAAACAAATCATCTTTAATGATATTAGCATCATCTAGGATAATAGGCTCAAATAAAAAAGAATCAGTCGCCATATCTATTTAGGCATCTTTTATTTTTAGACATCATTCTGGGTGATGCAGTACAATTATGCATAAATTAATCTAGTAAATAAGGAAAGTAATTAAGGTTTGATTTCTCAATCATATTATCCTGGATAATCGCAAGATCTTCCTAGACGATCGTAGGATCGTCCTGAATGATTAGTTAACAAATCTTAATTCTTCCTAGATGTTGTATAATCAACCTAGTTCAATTTAGGGCGATGCTCTAGACAATATGCATTGAAAATGACTAATCGTCCGGGATGATCGGAAGATTGGCCTAGATGATCAAGTTATTTTTATATCATCCAAACATCCATTCATGGCGATGTTATGGATGATATTTGTCATTTTATACTGATCATCATTGATGATAGTGAGATCATCCTAGATAATAAAATAATTTTTTCATCATCTAGACATCCATCCAGGGTGATGTGTTGGACAATATTCAACCGATTAAACTAATCATACAGGATGATATAATATTATCCTGGATGATATGAACAAATTAACCTTCTGATCATCCCAAATCATCCTACCTGATTAAGAAAAATTTGTAATGATTGTACAAGATGATCTTCATATCGTCCTGGATGATAATGTTAGTTTGTTACAATTAAGAGCTATTTCAAAGATCTTCTATATAAGACCTCTTATTTTACCCAAGAGTGTATCCTTTACTATTTTCTTGACCTGTGAGAGTCTACAGGAGAGGGAGAGAAAGAGAGAGGATCTTGTGAGGGGGAGTTTGTGAGAGGTTACATAAAGGTTGCTCCAAGCAAGGATCCGAGTCATCTTCTTCAGTCATCATTCCTGGTTCCTTGGAGGTTTGAGAGAGGTCTACTTTAGCAATCAATCATGGTTATCTACCTATTTCAGAAGGAAGTGAAAGGAGTCAGATTCTCTATCTCATCGGTGTCGGTGAAAAGGAGGTTTGTAAAGGATTCTTTGACTTACTGTGGGAGCAAAAGGAGAGTCACTAAGTTTAGTGCAATACAGGGAGGAGAGGCTCCGAGAAGTGGATGTAGGTCAAGTTGACTGAACCACTATAAATTCATATGTTCTTTATTACTGCTTTTCTACATTTAATTTTGCACTATATTTTCTTTGTGGTGAGTTTTGATTTCGTTTAAGTTTAGTGCAATACCGGGAGGAGAGGCTCCGAGAAGTGGACGTAGGTCAAGTTGACTGAACCACTATAAATTCATGTGTTCTTTATTCCTGTTTTTTAGCATTTAATTTTCACACTTTGTTTTTTTTTTTTGTGTGGTGAATTTTGGTATGGTTTAAGTTGGTGTTTTTTATTGAGAAATTTTTTAAATACCAATTCAACCCCCCCCCCCCTCTCTTGGTCCTTGGGCTAGTTCATAAGGGTATAACATCCCTAACAAATTATTAAGTGGTATCAGAATAGGATTCATAAAATTGAATTTTTGAAAACTTTTGAATTTCGATCCATGGCTAACTCCGATACTTATAATACTGCAGAAGGGTATTCTATTACCCGACCACCTTTGTTTGATAATATTCCTTTTGATTTTTGGAAAACTCACACGTCTATATTTTTATAATTGATTGACTATCATTTATGGATGCTTATTAAAGAAGGTTATTCATCTCCATCATGCAAAATTAAAAAATTGAACTTCCTTTTACTAAATGAACTTTTGATGAAAGGGATTTAGCGCAACTTAATGCAAAATATTTGATCTGCTTTTTTGTGCTTTAAAATCTAAAGATTACATGTGTGTTTTAACTTATGCTACCAGTAAAGAAATTTGGGATAGATTATGTATTACTTATGAGGGAACAAATGAAGTTAAACAAATTTGATTGAATATTTTATTACAAGATTATGAACTTTTTTTTATGAAACCTACTGAATTGATTTCTAACATGTATACTAGATTTATTCAAATTGTTACCTCACTGCATACCTTAGGAAGAGAACTCATGAATTATGAAAAAGTTAATAAAACCCTTTTAATCCTAACTCTCTACTCTTTTAAAATTCTCTTCCCTTCTCCCTATAATCTTAGCCCCTTATTTTTTTTTTGAGGAATTGCAAAATGCATTAAGAAACAAAGAAACTAGATACAAATGTCAAAAGGATGACACTCTTCCTTGATTAACTTAGCTAACAAGGAAGGGATATCATCAAAGGAAAAACTATCAAAGAGAAAGCTATTATCTAAAGCTAAAGTAGCACACAAATTAGCTACTTTATTACAGTTTCTATAAGCATGTAGAAATAGAACCTTATTGTAGTCGTTCAAGAAGAATGAATCCTTGGCCAAATTGTTATCCATAAGGCACTTATTTGACTTGAAAGAATTCTGAAGATGAGTAATAACATTGATGTTATCACTTTCCATAATAACACCTTTGAACTCAAGCATCCAGCTTCGAATATGATCTCTAGCCGTGAAGACCGCTTGCAACTCCATCTGAGTAATGTCCCAATGGACCAAGTTCTTCCCAAAAGAAAGGATGAATCTTCCTCTATAATCCCTGAATATACCACCGATTCCAGCCATTTCCGAAGAGAGTAATGAGGCATCAACATTAATTCTTAGCCAATCCTTCGGTGGGGGGCACCAAGTATTATGAGACTCCCTAGGGAGATTGGTACCCCAGTTGGAAAGATAAGGACAAGAATTGTTAATAACAACTGAAAGAACATTAGCAGCCACCAAATAACAGGGTATAGCACTTTTACCATGCTTAACTTCATTCCTATTTCTCCAAGAGTAATAGACAATGGTACAATATATTTTGACTGTGCCAATATGACTTCTAGTTAATCTCCTTAGTTCCCGTAAGCATTGTTCCAAAGAATGGAAGATTGGAATGTAAATGCCCCATTCCGCCACTTTCATAACAATATCAGTCATATACTTGCAATGGACCATAATATATTAATAGTTTTCAATCACTAAACAACCTCTAGCACAAGTATCTGTCACCGAAATATTGCATTTTCTGAGATAAGAATTGGTTGGTATAGCAGATTTCCCTAGCCTCCACCAAAACATTTCCACTTTCTTGCTAAGTTTGAGTTTGTAAAGCCAGTTACAGTATCCATCTTCTCTAGAATTCTATCTACATTTCAAAACTTGATCAAAGGATAAGACAGAAATAGTCATACCTAAGCAAATTTTCTGCAGTTCCTGCCGATCATCTTCCCTTGGATCAGCCAGAGTTTGGTTAATCAACACAATAAATTCAGGGTGAAAAACGTTCTGAAGAAGTGAGCAATTCCACTGACCATCTTTCAGCAATTGCTGCTGGACACACATGCCCTTCAAAGAATCACAATCAACAAGAGTGGGCCAGCGGTTAATGCATATATCTAGTACCCAAATACCCTACCATTGACAATTCTCCATCTAGTAATATCTCTCAGATGTCTTCCTCCATCTATTAGGATTTACCAAGCCTTAGAAGTAGTCTTCTTGTGTGTGTTATTCAAAACACTCTTCCCATATTTAGCCTTAATGGATTTGTGGAATAAGGTGTCCGGCTTTTGAATGAAATTCCAAGCTAACTTTGCTCTAAAGGAACTAGCCTTCATAACAGGTGGTTGTAGTCCAAGCCCACCAAATCTTCTCGGTTTACATAACTCTTCCCAGGCCACATAATGAATGCTATGGCTGCCATCAGTTTTATTCAAAATGAAGCTTCTACAACATTTTTCCAAGGCATATAACACACTTTTTGGGACCAAAGAGTGTGTCACTAAGAAATTTGGCATAGTCAAAAAAGAGCTTTTAATGAGAGTGATCTTACCACCCGTAGAAATAGACTACTTACCCCAAGCATTAAATCTATCCATAACATTGACTAAGAGATCTTGGAAATCAGCCACCCTCAATCTACTAAGAGAGATTTTGATCCCAAGGTAGTTCAACTCCTTAACCACATTGAAACCAAAAACTTTGGCAAGCTTTTTCTTCACAGGGTAGCTGACATTCCTACCAAAAATAATTTGGATTTGTTGGTGTTAACCTTTTGCCCGGTCCATTTACAAAACTCCTCAACAGTTTCCTTCAGATTCTTAGCTAACACCTTTGAGGCTTGGGAAAATATAAGTACATCATCTGCATACATAAGGTGAGAAATTCTTGGTCCCCCAGGGGAGATTTGAATGCCAATATCCAACTCCTTAAGCCTTAAAGAGTTGGACAATAGTTGGGAGCACATGATATACAAGTAAGGTGAGAGTGGAAAACCTTGCCTGAATCCACTACAAGCATTTATCCAATTGGAGCTTTTTCCATTAATAATAATGGAGTATCTCACATCTACAATACATTCCAAAACAAGATTAGAATACAAAGAAGGGAAGCCATACCAACTAAGAATTTGACAAAGAGTTGGCCATCCCATGCTATCATAAGCTTGCTCCATGTCTAACTTCAAGGCCATTAAGCCTTTCCTGTTCTTTGATATCTTGAATTTGTGAAAAATCTCCTGTGCAAGAAGGAAATGTTCTGAAATTGATCTACCTGGGATGAAGGCCACTTGTTCTTCAGTAATCATCTTGGGGTTAAGTCTCTTCAACCTGTTAACTAGCATAGTGGCTAAAATTTTGTAATTAGTCTGACAGAGACTAATTGGCATAAAATTGGATGGAAGTAATGGGTTCTTCATCTTAGAAATCAACACAATTAATGTATCTTTCCAATCTCTCCTCATATGTCCAGAAGTTAAAAAGTGGTTAATGGCATTCCAAAGATCTTTCCACACAATTTCCCAATAACATTTGTAAAAAGAGGATGTGAGACCATCCATACTTTGAGATTTATTATTTCCTTGCTGGAAAACTGAATGTTGCAGTTCACTCACCGAGAACTCTGCATTAAGGGCACCAATGTCTTCATCTGTCAACTTCTGATTCTCACAAATTTCAGGCCAACCCGTTAACTCACATTTCCTTGATTTCCATTTTGTTTCAAAATGACTAATGAATACCTTCTCAATTTCATCATCTTCCACTTGTAACTTATTGTGCATATCCTTGATTTGATTCACTCTATTATCGTTTCTCCTTGCTGTAGAAAAATTGTGGAACATTTTTGAATTTTCATCTCCATCCTCATGCCATCTAGCCTTTCCTCTTTGATTCCACCAAGTGGATAGTCTCTTCAAAGTAACATTAAGAGCATGAATTTTGCTCCTAAGTAGTATAAGATCTTGAGCTGACCATCCAATTCTCTCGGCTTCTTTGTGTTGAAGAGCCAAGATCTCCTTTTTAAGTTCCTCTTTAAGTAATTTCAAGTATTTGCACTTATTTTAATTCCAGAAAAAGAGAGCTTTCAGCGTTCTAGAAATCTTTCTTTGAAGCACCATTCCTTCATCGCCAAAATCATTTTTCTTCCAAGCATGATACATAATACTTCTAGCTGCAGGATAAGATCTCCAAGTGTCCTCAAATTTAATGATCTTTGATATGATATGCACCTTATCATTCATCTTGAAAGCAATAGGGTTATGATCCGATGCCACCCTAGCTAGATGTCTAGTGACTGCAACGGGAAGCTTTTGGAGAGCAGATGAATTCACAATGCACTTATCCAGCCTCTCCCATATCCTAGAGGTGCCATCTTTGTTGTTGAACCAAGTGAAACTTGGTCCAATACTACCCACATCATGAAAATCAAAGTTTGCTATAAACAACTTCATGTTTTTGGGTCCTTTAGAGAAAAGAAACCTCTTACCACCTCTCTTTTCTTCTTTGTTCAATATACAATTGAAGTCCCCTCCAATGATAGAGGGGGTAGAATTATTCATACAGCAACCAAGCAGGCTCCACAGAAGTTCCCTCTCTTTACAACATCGACTTCCATAAACTGTTGCAACTTTCCATACTCCCAAATTGGGAATAGAAAGGTCTCCAGCAATCATTTAGGAAGAGGATTCACTGACTTTAAAAGTCACAATCTTCATGTTCCAAAGCACTAGTATACCTCCTGAAAGACCATCAGCCAGAAAATGGAAATAGTCCAAGTCATTTCCAATAAGACAATCTACATCCTTCCTGTCTATACTACTCAACTTTGTCTCCATAAGCCCAATGAAAAAAATTTATTGATCTCTAAAAACCTCTTTCAAATACAGAGCGGCCTCTTTCTTCCTCTCCCCCCTGCAATTCCAAAATAATAGCGAAGTCATTAAACTAGTAAAGGGGATTCCACCCCACTTATGGAACTCATTCTTCCATCTCTCTTTTTTCTCTTCATCTCTGAATCCATAGGTCCTAAGGATTTCAGATCCTTAGCGAGTTTAGCCTTATTAGGCCCACTTGAAGATACTGTTGAATTGATTGCAGAATCAAGAGATCCCAGATCCTTGCTTTGTGACTCATACGGCTCTTTCGAGTCTCCCATAGGTTCCAATTCACTATCTTCATTCAGCACATCAAACTTGTTATTTAAAGGAATAGCAGATTTATTGTCACCATCACTGTTTATCTCAATTGTAGTTGTCCCTGAAACCACGTTCTTCTCCACTCTATCTATATTCACTTTGTCATTAAAAATTTGCTTCTGAATATTATTCACCTGATTCATGCCTCCTCTATTTTCAAGTTTGCTCCCGTTAAAATCTTCCTTTGTTTTATTCTCTCGTCCTCCTCTGATAAAACTTCTATTTTTGAAGTGGACATGTATCCAAGGACCGTATTCTGATTTATTCACCTTATTTTAAACTTGAGCTTCATCTTTTTGAAGCTCCCCTGTATCAGTTTCAGTTCTGTTCTCCAACAGATCTTTGATCCCGTGAACAACCTTTTCAGGACATTCCCTCACATCATGTCCCACACGACCGCAGTGATAGCAAAGTAGATGGATCTTCTCATATTCAACGCGCTGGAAAAATCTACCAGCTAGTCCATCAATCCACACCCCATTCAGGAGTTTCTTCTCCAGATCAATCTTGACACAGATACGGGCAAATTCTCTCTTTCCCCATCTGAAAGTATTTCCATCCAAGTACATAGGCGTTCCAAATCACGATTCAATCCTTGCCAAATTGTCTTCATCCCAACAATAAAGCGGTAGGCAAGGGAGTCTGATCCAAACGGGAGCCGAAATTCCTTTGAATGAATAAGGATGAAAGGCTGGAGACCACCTATCCATTCCGACAATGTTCCCATTAACATACCATGGTCCCCCGTTTAATATTTCTTCCACCACCTCATTATTTTGGAAAGAGCAAAGAATATAATCCATACCAATTGAAGTCATGTGAAATCCACCAAACCTGCTCCATTATTTTCGTAGTTCCATGCTACAAACAAAGAAATGTATATTGTTACCAAGAACCTTAATAACAATAGAATGCTTCAAAACTTCAGAATTTCTTGATTCCTGATCAGGGTTGAGCCTAATCGCAATCCCGTCCTCAGATAGTTCAACTTTGTTTGGATCAAACTCAATCTTGATGTGCTTCGGCTTCGACCAAGCTACCTCTATCACACCATTGCTATTTTGTCCGTTGCCATCCTGTATTTTGTTTCCCATGATTTCTTCATTCACCAAATCTATAATGTTTCCACCATTATCCTTCAGATTACCCAGAATTCCTTCATCTGTATTATCAGTTGGGACATGATTAGCCCTGATTGCCCCAGAAAATCCTTTAACCTTCAGAATAGGTTATTCCATCCTCATGGAATCAAGAAAAGCTGACTTTACTGAATCACCATAATCTCTTGCACTCGGAATGCACTGAACATCCGAAATATCCTTCAGAATCTTTTTACCTTTGCCTTCGACCAAAACAGGACGAGTCGGGAAGTTCGCCCCCTCCTTTATCACCACAACAATCCTCCCTTTTGTTACCATTGTGGAGGGTACCAGAGGGCCGCGGGACGTCCATTCTATCGAAAAGAACCACCGATGAAAACCCAGCGACGGCGCCACCGGCCGCGAGAAAGAAGCGCGGGAGAATCAAATTCGAATTCTCTCTCTAGAAAACCAGACATTCTCTCTCTAGAAAAAGAAGCCTGCCACTTAATCTGTTTTTCCTTGCCTTCTTCCTTTGATGCTAAGATTACTATAATTACTGAATCTAAAAATTTGAATACTTATTCGATTGATAACTTACTTGGAACATTCATTTCTTATAAGCAAGGGATGAATCAAAGAAACTTTGATGTAGGAGAGAAATAGAAGGAGAAAACTGTGGCACTGAAGGCAAATGGCACGGACAATGACTCTTTTGGGTCTGAAAGTGATGATGTTGCCTTAATCACAAGGCAATTCAAAAGCTTTCTAAGGAAGAAGCAAGAACCATCAGAAGTGGAATAAAGGTAAATGTAGTAAAAACTTTTAAGAGTTCTAATGATATCATCTATTTTGAATGAAGGAAACCAGACACGTTAAAGTTGATTGTCCTACACTTAAGGCTCACCCAAGCAAGGAGAAGGGTGAGGAGAACCCTGAGTTCAAAAAGGACAAGAAGAGCTTTTAAAAGGCATTCTAGGCAGATTCTGCATTGGAATCCTATGAGACTGAAGCTAAAGAGGAGACAACAAACTTGTGCTTGATGGTAGATGATCATCTTGTTCAGAGTGACCAAGAAGAGTTATGTGAACTAACCTACGAACAATTACTTAAAGTTTCTGAACAAATTCATGCATCATATAGGAAACTTAAGAAATCGCATTCTAGTTTAAAATTGGAGTTTTTAAATTTACAAAAGTGCATGAAATTTTATTTAAAGATCACTCTACAATCGATAACAATCACATATCATTATTTGATGAGTTTGATGTATTAAATAAAAAGAATATTGAATTATCTGATGCACATGATTCATTTAAGTAATCTCATATTGAGTTAGAAAAAGAGTTTAAGAAATTAGAAAATCTCAAAGTATTTGAAAATAACAAACAAATATTACATGCATCACATAACTTTAAAATGAAGCATCACCACCCGAGTAGAATAGTAAACCCTTTTCCTGTTGTTAGATGTTTTTTATATCCCATGTTAGGATACACTTCACACACTTGCACTATTCACCATAATACACATTCGGTGTGGAGACCCAAATTATATGATTCACAACATAACACTCATGCATTGCATTCTTCTTTCCATAAGAAGGGACCCAAACTTATTTGGGTTCCTAAGTCTGATGTTTGATGATTTTGTAGAAGTGCTCTCATGAATGGCCTCATGAGAGTATGTGGTACCTGAACAGAAGATGCTCACAACACATGACTAGATATGCTAACTAATTTTTTTCGCTGGAGGCCAGGGCTGGAGGCAAGGTTATTCTTGGAGACAACATCACCAAAAAAAGTGCTGAGTGTAGGTATAATCAGAAATTCCAAGAACCTTTTAATAAAAATGTTTTGTTGTTGACTGACTGAAACACAACTTGCTTAGAATTAGTTAGCTTTGCGAAGGGCTTCATTATAAAATTCTTGGCAAATACTTGCATTATCAGCTTAAATAACAACACTATTTTGCAACAAAAGTGGATTAACATCATTTATATGCTTGACTTAAATAATATTGAATGTGCTGATTCATTTTGCCTAAAAACTATTACTGATGATTCATGGTTATGGCACAGGAGGTTTTGTCATGTCAATATGAAAATCCTTAAAAGAGTGACCCATAAAGATCTAGTTAGAGATGTCCCCAAGCTTAAGTTCACCAAAGACCACCTTTATGATGCCTGCCAACTAGGGAAGCATGTCCAATCCTCTTTCCATTCCATTAAGGACAGTAGCACCTCTAGACCTTTAAAAGTCCTTCACATAGATTTATTTGGACCCATTAGCACTGCCAACTTAGGAGGAAAAGTCTATGATTTTGTGATTATTGATGACTACTCAAGATTTACTTGCATTAATTTTTTATCGTATAAGAATTAGTCTTTTGATGAATTTAGATCCTTCTTCATTTAGATTCAAAAAAAGCTACGTTGTGATACTTTGACCATCCATTGTGACCATAGGGGAGAGTTTAAAATGAAAGTTTTGGAGACATTTGTGAGGATAAGGGGATTAGTCACAACTTCTCAGCTCCTAGGACCCCTCAACATAATGGGATAGCTAAAAAGAAGAACCAAACCTTAGTAGAAGCTATTAGAGCCATGCTTGCTAAGTATTCACTTCCAAAATACTTTTGGGTTGAAACCGTAAACATAGCTTGTTATTTGTTGAATAAAGTGAATGTTAGAGCCAAACTTGATAAGATATCCTATGAGATCCTTAAGGGTAGGACAACCAATCTTTCCAATCTTCATGTCTTTGATTGTAAGATTT
This sequence comes from Dendrobium catenatum, assembly GCF_001605985.2. NCBI lineage: Eukaryota > Viridiplantae > Streptophyta > Magnoliopsida > Asparagales > Orchidaceae > Dendrobium > Dendrobium catenatum. Next base: position 1,119,239 of record NW_021318846.1, read on the forward strand.
TCATTCTTAATAATGGGAAGTCACACTTAGGGAAATCTGACCCAAAATTTGATGGAGTGATCTTAGGATATTCAAGTGTGGGAAAATCCTTTAAGGTGTTTAATAAGAGGACTTTGGTGGTGGAGGAGACTAGTCATATAGTATTTGATGAATTTGATCCTAAGAAGTCTAGAGTTGATGATGAAGATGAAGTTGGAGAGATTACCTAAGGACTTGAAAATTTTGAGAAGAGTGTAGAGCCCCAAAACACTGAAGGAGTAGGTGAGATTACCAAAGGAGTAGGAAATGCAAATCTGGAAGAAAGGGTTGAACCTACACACACCTTGCCTAGAGATTGAAGATATTCTTTGAGTCGTCATAAAGAAATAATCTTAGGAGACCCTTTTAAAGGTGATAGCACTAAGCATGGATGTAGAAAGGAAGTAAACGACTCTGCTTTTATCTCAATGATTGAACCCACCAATATCAATCAAGTCCTGTCTGATGAGTTTTGGATCTTAGCTATGCAAGAGGAATTAAACTAATTTTTTAGGAATGATGTTTGGGAGCTTGTAGAAAGACCAAAATGATAAAATATAGTTGAAACCAAATGGGTCTTTAAGAATAAGATGAATGATTATGGTGTGGTGTTTAGGAATAAGGCGGGATTGGTATCTAAGGGGAACAATCAAATAGAAGGGATTGATTTTAAGGAGACCTTTTGCCCCTATAGCTAGATTGGAAGCCATTAGAGTGCTACTAGTATTTTCCTGTTATAAGGGATTTAAGCTTTTTCAAATGGACATTAAGAGTGCCTTTTTAAATGGAGTAATAAAAGAGAATGTATTTGTAGAGCAACCCCCAGGTTTTGAGAGTTCCTAATTTCAGAATCATATTTTCAAATTAAAAAAGACCTTATATGGATTAAAACAGACACATAGAGTTTGGTATGAGAGGCTTATCATATTCTTACTATAGAGGGAGTTTGTTAAGGGGAGCGTAGACACTACCCTTTTTCTGAGAAAAGAAAGAGATAAATTACTCATTGTTCAGATCTATGTCGATGATATACTTTTTGGATCTTCTGATAAAAAGCTATGTGATAATTTTTCTAAAATAATGAGTAAGAAATTTAAGATGAGTGTGATGGGAGAGTTGTCCTACTTCTTTAGGGTTTAGTATAACACAATTGGATGATAAAACCTTCCTAAATCAATTAAAGTATATAAAGGACATCTTGAAGAAATATGAAATGGATAAAGCCAAATTAATTAATACTCCCATGACCTCCAGTGTTTAGTTAGATAAAGACCCAAATAGAAAATCTGTTGATCAAAAGAAATACAGAGCGATGATTGGATCTTTACTTTACCTAACTGCTAGCCAACTTGATATAATGTTTAGTGTTTGTCTCTGTGTTAGATTTCAAGTTGATCCTAAGGAATCCCACATGAATGCAGTTAAGAGAATTCTTAAATATCTCTTAGGGACCAAAAACTTAAGAATCTGGTATCCTATACACGGCACTTCTTTTGAGATTATTGGATATTCTGATTTTGATTTTGCAGTATTTATGGTGAATAGAAAGAGCACTTTTGGGACTTGCCAATTCATAGGATAGCCTTTAGTCTCCTGGTCCACTAGAAAGCAAAACTCTATTACGCTTTCCACTAATGAAGCTGAGTACATTTCCTTAGGGAGTTGTGTGGCCTAAGTCCTTTGGTTGAAGTAGCAAATTCTAGATTTATGACTACTTGTAAGCATAATTTCAATCCTTTGTGACAACACTAGTGCCATCTACATTTCTAAGAATCCTATCCAACATTCGAGGACCAAGCACATTGACATAAGCCATCACTTTATACATCATGGATGATATTTTTAAACCACTCTCTAAAAGCTGATTTGACCTCTTTTCTTTTGATCGTCCTAGCCGATCCATTATCATCTTGGATGATTTGATCATCTTCTATTTCAATAATTCTTGATCGTCCTTGATTATCCTCCTCATCTATTTCTATTCAATTATTGGTGATCGCCCTAGACAATCCACCTGTTCATCCTGGATGATCCATGTAGCAAAATTTCGTACAAATTTTAAATTCAGTGGTATGATCCATTAATGCAGATCTTCATGGATGATCCACTTAATCATCCTTGATGATCTACTTTTTCAACAGTCATCCAGCTTGACTCCTCGGGATGATCGCCTGTGTCTTATTATCCTGAATAATGTCTGACCGTCCTGGATGATATTATTGCCTTTTTGACCAATCATCCTGGATGCAATTATTTCACTATATCATCCTAGATGATAGGCTAATCTATTTTTAAACCATGCTTTGCAAATATTTTTTTTCTCATCCAAGCCTTCTACTTTCACGAGTTTCTCTATATTCTCATACTCATGGCTGGAGGAAAGATATTTAGAATGCCTTTTGGAAGCTCCTCAAGGGCCAATCTTTACCCTCTATTCACTGAGGCAGTTGACCAAGCTGCCTATTTGCGATATAAGACGACCGGGATCAATTTGTCCCAGACTGTCAACCCTCATATACTCTCTTATCTTATCCTTGACTTATTTGCGCACATATCTCTTACCTTTATCCTTACACTTACTGTCCCGTTCAATTTTGAATTGTTGTTCAAGTTCTTTACTAGCCTTCGCATCAAGTCCTCCTTTACCGCTCTTCAATCTTATGTTAATAGGCATCCTGTATAAATTACATATCAAGAATATCAAGAGCTCTTGTAGTTATCCACAACCGAAGACAAGCAGCACATCTAAGGAACTAATCACTTTCTAAGGAACGTAAATGCATCCTATCATGTTGGAGAGTCTAGCAGCTTACTTAAAGATGCTAGGACAATCCAATACATTTTTTATACCTCAGTCCTTTTGAAAGCTGGTGATCACATTTACATCACTCCACTCCTTTCGATCACCACTTTTTACATCATGGCCAATTAATGCTACTGATCTTATTTTTCAATACATTGTGCACCTGATGAGTATTAGAGATCAAGGACATAAAAGGAAGCCCAATCTTACCTTAGGACACATCATAACCTATGTCATGGAATCTAAATATAACCTCTAATATCCTGCTCCACCAAACTTTTAACATGACTTCTACTCAAACAACTCCTTCCATGTACTTCATAGTACTAGTCTCTACCCGGGGCATGAGGAAGCTGAGGAGGAGGAGTCTCGTGCACCTATTTTTGCACCTGCTCCGCTCCACCAACACTCACAGCTGGATCAACTGGTAGAGCAGTTTTACCAATGGGAGACATGATTCAAGTCCTATGTTGATGCACAAGAGCAGTAATATGCAGAGGATATTGCTCGCTTTGACTCTTACATGGCTCACCAGCAATGCTAGGACGACCAAGATATGGCCTGGTTTGGAGAGTAGTTTGATGCTCTTTCTAGTTTCTTTTAGCCGCCACCCCCACCACCACCTCCTTTGGATGATTAGGGGCCATCCTTCTTTCAGTTTAATTTCATGATGTTTTTTCCTTGTAGTTTACTTCTATTTGGTAGTTTCCATTTTCGTTTATTTTCTCTTTCCCTCCACATTTTTGTGATGTCAAAAGGGGTAGTAGTTGTACAATTTTATGTTATACCATGTTCATTCTTTTATGATTAATTAGTTGTATTATATTCATCCCTTAGTAAAATTTGAGTTCTTATTTCATACTATTTCTATTGAACTGCTTTAATTATTTTGTATTTACCATCATAAAAAAGAAGAAGATTACTATGAATCTGATTTCAGGAAATAAAATTTTGATGATAGCAAACATTCCTATTTTTCTATGACTGCCTTGCCTACTAATGTTTTAGGTCCATATGATCAAATTACAAATTAAACTAGCTCAAGATTGAGTAGATTAAGACTGAGTCAGTTGTAATGTACGTCAAGTGTTGTTTACCCTTTCTTGAGTCAATTATAAATGATGTGGATCCTGATGCTAAGTAACCTTGCACAAACACACTTGAGGGAAAAATTCTATCTATTTGATTAGAGTTTTTTATTTTTAATCACATCATTCAAGATGATCTAAAAATAATCCTGGATGATTAATTAAAGATAGAAATCCTAATTAGGGTATCCTAGTTAAGGCAACCGTAATTAAGCAAATCATCTTAGACAATATTAGCATCGTCAGGGATGATAGACTCAAATCAAATAGAATCAGCCGCCATATCTATTTAGGCATCTTATATTTTTGGACATGATCTAGGATATTATCCTAGATGATGCAGCATAATTATGCCTAAATTAATCAAATAATTAAGAAAAGTAATTAAGTCTTGATTACTTGATCATATCATCCTTGACAATTGCTGGATTGTCCTAGACGATTGCAGGATCATCATGGATGATCTCATGATTATCATGAACAACTAGTTAAAAAACCTTAGTTCTTCTTGGATGATTAATAATCGGCCTGGTTCCATTCAGGGTGATGCTCTAAACGATATACACTGAAATGAACTAATCATCTGGATTGATCAGTAGATTGGTTCGGATGATCAAGTTACTTTTATATCATCCAGACATCCATTCAGGGTGATGTTCTAGATGATATTCATTGTTTTATCATCTAGACATCCATCCAGGATGATGTACTAGATGATATTAGATGGATTGAACTAATCATACATGACAACATATTATTATCCTCGATGATATGAATAAATTAACCTTATGATCACCCTATATTATCCTGTCTGTTTAAACAAAGTTTATACTAATTGTATAGGATGATCTTCAGATATTCCTGGATGATAATGTTAGTTTATTGCAATTAAGAGCTTTTCAAAAGCTCTTCTATATAAGACCTCTTATTTTACCTAAGAGTGTATCCTTTGTTGCAATCTTGACCTGAGAGAGGCTAGAGGAGAGGGAGAGTAAGGGAGAGAGAGAGAAAGAGAGGATCTTGTGAGGGGGAGTTTGTGAGAAGTTTCACAAAGTTTGCTCCAAGCAAGGATCTGAGTCATCTTCTCCAATCATTATCCCTAGTTCCTTGGAGGTTCGAGAGAGGTATACTTCAATAATCGATCAAGGTTCTCTACCTTCTTCATAAGGAAGTGAAAGGAGTCGGGTTCTTTGCAATACCCGACTAGTGTCAGTAAAAATGAGATTTATAAAGGCTTCTCCACCTTGTTTTTGGAGCAAAAGGAGAGTCACTGAGTTTAGTGCAATACCCAGAGGAGAGGCTCCGGGGAGTGGACGTAGGTCAAGTTGACTGAACCACTATAAACTTTTATATACTTTATTACTTTTTCTCCGCATTTAATTTTCACACTTTATTTTCTTTGTGGTGAATTTTGGTTTGGTTTAAGTTAGTGTTTTTGATTGAGAAATTTTGTAAATACCAATTCACCTCCCCCCCCCCCCCCCCCGCTCTTGGGTAGCCTTGGGCTAGTTCATAAGGACTTAACATCCCTAACGAACTTTAAATATCTTGAAAACCATATATTCTTAAAAATTGATCTATTTTCAGTAGATAAATACTTTCTTGTTTTTAAATTCTTTATTCTTCATGAAGTTTGTATAGAGGCCTTGCATGAATTAAAAACTTAGTGTTATCTGCATCCTCAATGAAGGCATAGTGAAATCGGGAATTTAAAGTGGAATTTTACCATTCATAAATATATGGTAGCTAGTTTTCTAGAATCATTATGGAGACATAGAACTTGTAGTTAGCTATACCATAGTTTGAAACTCCAACAACCTTGATAGAGATAAGGAGTATTTATTCTCTGGTTCAAAATCATAATTTAGGAGATCTAACTTTTGCATTCATGCATTCTAAACTATCGTAGGTTTAGAGTCACTTAAATATACTATTTTACTTTGTATAGACCTAGTTATGTTTCTTGGACTAGCATCACACCATTAATCTTATAATAAGATAAATCTAGCAATTCATAGGAGTAGTATTAGAGTTATCTAGAGGTTACACTATCCTCTTCGGAACAATACTTAACACATCACTTGATTAATTTATTTGAATGTGCACTTTCACAGATCTAGTGATAACCCATAGTAAACATAAAGTGCTGTGATTGTGAAATCAAACTTAACACATCATGTTTGAAAGAATGAAAAGAAGTCTATCTCTTCATGAGTAATGGAGAAACCCTTTACATACACTTTTCTACTTGAAAGTGCATTAATCCTTAGCCACACCTGTCAAAACCACAAAGAACAAAAACTCGTTATTCTCTACCAATAAAGCTCAAAAAAACTCTCAACCTAAGAGCTTCAAACTCTCAAATAAGAAGAATGTAAGAATATGATTTCAGAATAACAAAGAGCGAAGCCCTTCATATAAATCTCTCCAAAAATTTTGAAAGCTGGAAACAAAAAGATAGATTCTAAAAAAACAATTTCTCTCATAAGTATCTCAAACTTTTTAGGAGCCTTGCCTTTTTTACTCTCTTTAAAGTTACTATTATATCCTAAATATATATTGGCTTAATAAGAAATAGAAAAATTACTATTTATTAAACATGATTGTTAGATCATATAGTTCAATCCTATAATCATACAATAAGATTTAGTTAACTTTCCTTAAAATAAAAAAATAATCTGTAGCTATTCAGGCTGTATAATTTTTATCATACAAGATGATTAAAACATTCAACCAATTTTAGGAAAAATCATTTGTAGTAATAACATGGTCCTTGTTTTGCACTTTGATTGAAATATTTCTCTTGTTGCTCATTTTCAAGAAGGTTCTACTTATCATCGCATATAATCCTTCAATGGGATTTAACCATGCATATTTTTGTCAACTCAATTTTTAGAATGGTGACTTCACCTTTGTAATGAAATAATATATTCCTGTACAATATAGTAGTAAAACGTTTCACTAAAGAGGGGAGTTAAGATCATAGAAAATATCTTTTTTTATCTTTCTTTAAATCTTGACATCCATGTTTGCTAGATCCAAAAGTATTGTAGGCATCCAAGATCCTCTATAGTGATTTTTGTGATATATAATCTTTCATCAAATTGCTATTGCTATTGGTAAATTAGTTTTTCAGGTTGAGATATTATATCGTTTCTCATATATAGTGTGTAGCACTCTAATTTGCCATATTCCGGAAAATCTCACCTACTTATTAAGAATCATCAAACAAAAGAGATTTTAGTCCTTTGGAGTTTCCACATATGTATTAGTTAGGGAATCCTTCTCAATCAAAACTTTAAGCAAACCATTCTTGGCAAAAGCTACTCCCAATTTCATTTTTATATGTTAAAATCATTATTAATGATGAATTTTAGTAATGGTAAAATAAGGCTTTCATGATGCCATCTTTGATATAAGTGAAAAAATTAACTCTTTTAGATTGCCAAACAGAGCAACAATATCAACTTAAGAGATACCAAACTAACATCAGACATAAAAATATGATATATAACTAATAAAATAGTTACAGAGAAAAAAATACAATGATTTACATGGTTTGATCAAGTATGAGTGTATATAACTAACATATATGGGACATAGAGGCATAATAAATATGCTTCAAACTTTATGAAGGGGAACAAAATGAGAGGAATGATTAGGCAATTGTATCATCTCTATTAAAAAACTAATAAAAAGGACTAGCTAAGATCTCACCAAATTAAGAAAATATATTCTAAAAATAAAGCCAACAAGGAAAGAATATTCAGGTTTAGTTAACTTATGTTATTACTATTCAAGTACTATGTCATGTGCCATTTGAATTCAAAAACTTGAATTATCTCATATTTTTAACATAACTAAAAGTCCTGCACAAAAAATGATTAGCTCTAGTTGATAATAACAAAAAATATTTTCAATCATAAGAAAATCAGTAACCTCTTTAGGCTCATGGGGTTCAGTATATAGAGCTTGAAAGCACATCAAAGGACCTCAAAGGGATGCTTAGTTAGTTCATGACCTACTAACAATAAGAAATCATGAAAAATAATGGTGTTCTATTTATGAGAAACCATGCTTTGGAGGCCATAATTTTTAGCATGACATTTGATTATTTTCAAGGATTAACACGAAGCCTAAATCGATAAACTATGTTGGGACATGGATAAAGAGAAGCTCAACAAATGGTTTGAGCTTCTTGAGACATAATTTTCTTTTTATTGGACCAATTATGTTGAAATATTAGACTTGTTGAAATATAAGCTACCTAGCTATAGCCTTATATGTTGAAACATTGAAATAATGATAAAGAAATTATGACCTCAAGCCAATTTAACACACTATTGAAGAAGTACATCCCATCAGTCATGCGAAAGAAAGGAATATTCAGTGGTAGAGGTTGAGGAAAGAATTTGGACATTCCATGCAAAAAAAATATGAAAAAATACTTGAAGCATCTATTTTCTTTATGTTTATTTCATAAAGAAACTTCGACCTTTTTCAAGTCCATCATAGGATATGTTAAACTACATCTAGATTTTGAGTTACCCAAACTCTTTAATTAATGAAGTGTGGGCTCCAGAAATTCGGCCCTGACCTCCGCCCACTTTGCTTTTCTTCGGGGGAGTTTTAACAGATTAAGTTATGGGATAAATTTTAGAAGGCAGATGGGTTTGTAGATAAGACACTTACTAGATATTTCACCTTCACTTTGTGAGGAATTTATGATCTGAATTCTTATTTCCAATAGGTGCAAGCCCCTATAGTTTGTTAGCCCTCCTAATCACGAGAGAGAACTTTCAATCAAGGCTAGTCGTCAATCATATATATAAAGATACATGTTATCTGGCATATAATAGTAGCATGGGCATGGTTATTTAGAAGGTTGAATATTTAAAATAGAAATTTTTACCATCTTGCACTTAAAGTAAATGGTATGAGAATGGATGATGAACCCGATCAAGATCACATGATTCTATCATCTTGGGCCATCGTGGTCCCTAGTCTACTTAGTCATAGGAGGTATTCAACCTAACCTTATTGAAGGATCCTCATCGATAACCATGGGATGCTTCATCCAAGGGGACCTTATAGACATGGGAATTTGTCTAAGGGGATAAATTTGAATCCACCTAAGCTGACAGAGGGATTTGTGCCCTATTAATTATACCCTATTAATTCACATCTCAAGAATTTAATATCACTAAAGAATATATTGGCTTTGATCATAACTGATATTTTGTGTTGCAATTTGGTATCAAAATCACTTGCTTAAGAGGGCCCCGGGTCATAACTGTTTATCCTACGGTAATATTTGGAGGCAAAATCGCCGGTCAAAGGACACATACCACATCGTTACATTAAAAATGGATCATAGTAAAATTTTTTACTAGACATTAGCTCCATATTAACTAAAGTAAATTTCATATTTGTCTACCTCGATAAACTATTGCAGAAGGGTGGATGTAATTTTCTTTAAGTGGTTGGATGATTAATGTTCAAATTTTAAATATTTGGAATTGAGATTTCTCTTAGAGTTTTATTTTGGGGACATTTTTTATGGTATTTTAAACATTTGAAATTAATCGCTCTAGTTGAGATAAGCATTCAACATGACCATTATCTAGGTGACTTTGACGTCACTAAAAAATATCTTATTTTTATAATGTTCATGAGCATTCTAAAATATTTGAAATTAACCCCTCCAATTGATATATACATTCAACACGGCCATCATTGAGGTGTGGGGTCATTTTCATTGACTAAATCTTATCGACCCTATCAACTTGCCTATAGGGGATCGAGTTTCATAGGCTTTGAATTTTTATTAGTGAATTTTCTTTGTTGAAGGCCTTAAAAAAGTAATATGAATACATTAAAATAAATATATTGGTAGATCTCATGATTGCATATTTATTTAAGGATTCGAGCCATGTCGACTCCTGTCTACTCGCAGAGGAGGATCAGGATCAAACTTGGGCTTATTTATTGACCCGCACAGCATCCCTAGAGTCATATGTATATCCATTACACGCTCATCGAGGCTCATGCGGGTGTATGGTTTTATTTACCTCTTTTGTGTACCTATATATATATATATACAAATAATGGTGCATGTGTGGGGACAATTTTGGATATTTGTAAAATGCTTTATGTCCACTTGTATGAATATTGCATATTTGTTGGCATAGTATAACAGCTTATGGATTGAGTTGTTTGCTGCTTTATACATGTAGACTGTATTGCACTACTTATTACTTTCTATAAGTTAATAATAGTGTACTAGTGAATCTCATGCTTTACATTTATATATGCTTATAGATAGCTTGTTGTATGCATGATGAGTTTCCCACTATAACTCGTAAGCACTTGCACTATATATAGTCACTTTTTCTCTTTCTTGTGGATAATAGACTATGTATACTACGAGTCTTCTATAGTAGCCTGTAGATTCTTGCATTTGCTGTAGTCATTTGATATTTTGTTTGCGGATGGCATCTTTAGCATATAGTAAGTATTCTACATGTCTTCTATTGCTTGTAGACAATGGGACTCTTATATTTGCATCTACATACGATCTTCCATCCTCTTAACATTCATCTTTAATCATTCTAAATTGCACGTATTTGCTATCATCACTTACAAGTAGGCCGTTGCATATTCCTTACTCCTATTATAAGGAATCTTTTAGACATGGTACAATCTTCTTTGTTTACACTTGTGGAATTGTTACTACCTTTGTTAGGAGCCCCTAGAACGAATTAATATATCCTTTAAGAGGTTCTTCTTCATTGGTTCTTTTAAGCTCTTTTGGTAAGTCTCAAGTTGATGAATGCGAATATTGAAAACTTTCTGTTACTTGAGTGTGGGTTATAGTGAGCATTATAAATCTTTCAGCATCTTTGAGAATGGATTGCAGTTTGCATGGTGAATTTACAACATTGACATTCATTTGCAATCACACCCTCTATTATGATCACCTCCACTATTGCTTCTTGCAAGTATTTGATGTATTAATTTAACACTAAATTGTCATTGACTTCTCATACAACACAAAGTGTTATTCATTGCACATCGATCTCATGTTTGTAAGGGACTGTTCTAGTCACTTGTATGTTGGTTAGTGTTCACTCTAGAATACAATAATGTCCACTGCTTGTTGATGCTCATCACTTACAAATATGCTACTGTGATTGTGATGAATTTCTTGCATATACATCAAGCTTCATTGTATACCTTGAGTTATCATGTATATCATATGTTTAACCCTTATACTTGCAAGAGAAAAACATGCATACTTGTCATGATCTTATTGGAAGCAGTATGAAAAATTATTGTAGGCTTCTATGTTCATCATGCTCATCACAGAGACGTTACCAGATCTCCAAACTTTGCTTACGAGCATATCACTGCACTATTCACAGATTAAGTCATTATATGTGTTTGGAGTTCCATCAATTATATGCATGGAGAGTTTATTCTTCATGAATATACTATCCATGATCAAGGTAATTTGTATACCCTTATGTTATATGCTGCCTTGCTAACATTAGCTCATAAGCATATTTAGCCATTTATCATGAGTCTTCTAATTACTCATTGATCTTCATATTATTTCTCCCCTCTGAATAGGTTGTATGATTTTGTATCCACCATGAATCCTTGCATGCTTGCATGAGATTTGCATTAATCAAACCTTTTTTAATTAGGATTTTCATTCATATAGAAGTGATGATTCTAATATGAAATTAATTTCTCAAGAAATCATTTGTCTTAATCATAATTAAATTCAATTTAGGTTCATATTCAAGTTCATGTCAAAGTTTTTTGTTATGTTATTCAAGCTCAAGTTCATAAGTCCAAGATGAGTCCAAATTTGACTGACTATGAATTCAAGTTCATTTCATATGCATTGTAGCCTTATTCAATGTTGAGTTCAAATTCAGTTCAAATATTGTCCTTTGTGGTCTAACTCAAGTCTTGTCTTGAGTTCAAATGTTCAAGTCATATTCAAACTTATTATGTTCATTTCAAATTTAAGTTCGTTATGGTTTATTTATATTCAAATCAAGTTCATTGCTCCTTGGTCCAAGTCCCCTTTATTCTTCATCAAAGTTCCAAATTAAGTCTCATGTTGTCCAAAAAAAGTCTTCGGTGAACAAAAAATTTTGACAGCCTCCCGGCGTCTCCCTCATTTAGAGGAAACTACAGAAAACTTGGTCATCCATCATACTAAGAAAAGCGTGTATGATAGGTGTCCTCAAACATAGTGACCATATTTTCTTCGTCCCCTACCACACTAAGAAATGTATGTATGAGTCTTCTACAGGTACTTGCTTGAAAAGGTAATTATTTGCCCACGAACGGGTACTTATGAATATCCCTGCCTGACTGTACGTAAGTGTCGCACCGGGTTCCCATCCCACCATGCTAAGAAAAGCGTGTATATGTGGTTATTTCGTCGCGCTGCAAGCGTCAATGATGAGTTTTCAAAATTTAGAACTTATACCTTAGCGAAGGGGACATCGGTGGATTTGATATTTGGATCGAGGCAAGGAGTATCATAATAATACAAGTAAAAGAAAACTCAATACCCTGTTATATGAGGAGATCAAGTTAGGGCAGGGGTTGGAGTCGGAAGTGGCGTCCAAAGGAGGTCGGATGGGGCTCAGTAGAGGTTGGGATGACGTCTTTGCTTGAGAAGATGAAGAAAGCAAGGGTCTATGAGGAAATGGCTTGCTGTTGTTGAGAGGAGTTCGGCTAGGGAAGTAAAGGTCTGTAGAAGCTGGTAGGTTGAGGTCGGCTAGGATCTACAGGTAAGGGTAGATGGATGTCGGCTTGTTGCAGAGGTTGAGTTGCTCGAGATCGGTATTTGGAGCCGTCGGATAGCAATCAGCCAGCTGCTATGGTGAGTGTGTAGCTATGCTTCCGATTGGAGGAGTCGGATGGGGAGGAAGAACATGGTGGCAGTAGGTGAGAAGGAACTGTGGCTCTATATGCGTGCAGATCAGAACAGGCGACAGCGTGTAGTATCGAGAGATTCGACTACTACTGCTATTGTGGAAGTCTTGGCTTGAAGCGAAGAGGATACGGGTCTGAGGAATCGGAACTAGCAAAGGGAGCTCTGCCACTTATAGTTCTCGTGTGGGAAAGAGGCAGAGTAAGAACTCCCAAATTTTTCATTCTCATCGTTATTGTGCAGCTTTTCAGGAAGAGACGCGAGTTTAGCGCCGCAGGCACTGAACTGTGTCAGGTGCGCCGGATTTCTTGAATTTTTAGGTGGTTTTGGGTTGGGTTGTGGTTCTATGTCCAGTGGTCAACATGAAGTCAAGGAATATAGATGATCCTAGAAGTCATAAACCAACTAGGAACTATTGACCATAAGAACAATTAATTAGTAGGATAGGATAAAGGGAAATTTGGGCCAACAAGATAACAAAAGGTCTTTCTACACACATTATCAACTTTGTAGCCATATAAATGTGATGTGCTCATAGTTCCAACCATAAATGAGGCTAAAAGATAGAGAATAGGACAAGCAAAACCACTGTCACATATATTGGAATGCAAATTGAATGGGTATGATAAGTAAACTCAACACTCCCGTTGATGACCTTTGGGATACCATGTAGAAGAAAAAAAACTACAAATTAGAAAAACATCAAGTGCAATAGTAATCTGACTCCTAAATGGTTCCAAATTATTGTCACAACCTATCCAAGCTATTGAACAATAATTTTCCTTTAAATAATAACAAGCAACATCTATGATGACACCCTTATAATAATCCTAACTATAAAAATAAGTCAATTGAATGAGAAAACACAAATATAACTTGTAGAAAAGAAAGTACAACCCTAGAAATAATTGAAAGGGGAAACAATAGTTGACACTTATAGATGTTGATAAGCACCTAGATGGGGCCAACAAAAAGGTTTTCTGGCAAATTATACAAGTGAGATGATTGTAATTTTTTTCATATAAGAATTTAATTTCATATTAAATGGTAAACAGATTAAATTTTGGCCATACCCCATCAAAATTATTACATATTAGGGTGGTTCTTAAAGAAAGTGGAGTACAACCATAACCAACAATGAATGTTCAAACTTGCAACCACAAATTGATACATCGATGAGGTTACCTGTCATATTGTGCAAAATAAAATTAAAGAATGAGGCATAAATTTGTAATTATTATCAAGATGACCTTTTGGCATACTACAATAATTAAGTCGGGGGTCTACAACACCTTGAGTTAATTTTGAGACATTTAAATTTATTTCTAGACATTATACTTTTAGTCTATGATTTCCCTTGTACTCCTTTCAACTCAACTTTTATCTATATGCATTATTAAAGCATCTTTTTCTAGTATTGTACATAAAAAATAAAAAGTTATATATTTTTTGCTAAAGTACTTCAATAAGTATTGCAGCCAATCACAACCAATTCTAATAGTCATTTCTTATTTTATCCTATTTTTACTTTTACTTATAATTTGCATTCAACTTAATATTATCATTTCTATTGGACCAAACATTTTTGTTGCGTGAGGCTTGAACCTTTGCAACATGGATTCTAGTTAAAATTTTAAATGAACTTATCCTAGGTTTATATAGAGTGCGAACTTAGCTCAAAGATTAAATCGCTAAAAAAAAAATTATTTGGTTTTTGGGCATGTTAGGTTTGAAATAAAATATTTGTAATGTGTTTCCAATGCAATGGATTTGAGAATATTAGTGTTTGGTTTGAAGTAAAATAAATACAACATAAAATTTTATCGCACTTGGAATTCACAGTCTAGTTCAATTTTTCCATATTTGGAATACCTCAAATTCGTCCGAGTTCTAAATACACCATACATTCATAGCCATTGTCACCAACTGCCACAACCACAGACTAGCTCTGGCAGTTGTCACATGCCACATATATTAGTGCCACTACCATCCTTCTTAGGTCATTGATATTCACTGTCGCTTCCACCTGCCATTAGTCTTTTTAATCTCCAACCTTCCCCTCCACCACTATCGAACACTACCCACCTTCAGTAGTCACAGGCCACCACCACTGCAGCCGATTATTACCACTCACCCCCATTGTCATCCTTCTCTTGCCACTATCATCATTATCGGCCATGCCACCACCCTCTTTGAATTTTACACTACATTCATTTTACTTCAAGCCAAATCAAAAAATTTAATCTCATGTATTCTTTTACGCTCTTCCAAATAACTCCAAAATATTTCTTTTGAACTGCGTTACTTTTATACTGTATTCCTTTTACATTGTATTCCTTTTTTGGTCAACTAAACAACTCCTTAGGTTCAAGCTAAATTCAAATCAAAAGATAAACCAACAAATCTTGACTCAAATTAAACTTGAATTGATTTGAGCATGGAATTGATTGAAGCTTGAGTCCGAATTAATAGCATTATTCTTTAATGTAAAAATGTATATGAATGCGCACAGACACACACATATATATAGGGAGCGATAATTAATAATCGAAAGTGCTCTCTCATTTTTTTTTTAATTGGGAGAGATAATTAATAATAAGGGCTTGTTGCTATAGAAAACAAAAATTTAGATGTTAAAGTCCTTAAATATGAGTGTGAAATCTCCGGGTAGTGTCATATCTTTAACCAATCAACCTTTAAAAAATTTATCTTGGATCTTAATCAATTAAAACTCTACTGAATATACATAGAGAGGGCAATACACCGAAAGCTAAATTATTGGATCCCACATGCAGTAGTATATATATATATATATATAATATATATATATATATATATATATAATCGCGAAAAAATGAACATCATTTTTAGTGCATACCAAGTATTCTATCGATTTAAACTCGTTTTTTTTAATGCATTTAAACAACTTATCAATGCTAGAGGTCTATGCTTTCTTTTCCTTAATCCTCAAACACAAATTTTATCTAAAAATTTAATAGCTACATTTCCTAAGCTTAATAATACAAATCAAAATCACTTTAATTTTCAATTACTTATATTCAAGGATGACACTCCAATCATTGCACTAGTATAATCATTTTTCAAATTTATCCTTTCTATTATTATTATTTTTTTAAATAAACTCATCTTAACATTCCCATTTTCCAAGCACAGCTCAAACATCAATTGCAATACTTCAGAATTAATATCATTTCCAGCCTACAGCTTCAATTTTGTTTCATGAAAGCATCAAATGTACAAGTAATAGAAGAATCATATAAACTAATAAAGAAATATAAGAAACATTAAAATATGCAAGGTGACACTGAAAAATTAAAACACCGCAAGCCTCCTATTTCAGTGCATGAACTTAGGATTGTTTGATCACTATGAAACCACGTTGCAGTTCTGATGTGACTTGGTGATTTATCGATTTCCCTTGGTGGGGCGTCTGGCCGATTCAAATCAAATAAACGTAATATCTTTTCTTTTCTAGATCACAAGTTAAAAGCAGGTTGTTATCTTGAAGCCACAAGAGAAAAGGCCATGTTGTGACAAAATAATATAGAAAATAATGCAAGGGTCGCAATCAAATAACTGTAAAAAATATATTAAAGAAGCAAATGTGCAATATCAACGTAGAGTTTGAAACTCGAAAGGAAGATCAAGATAACATCTATTTGGCCAATTTTTTATGCTAATCTAAACAAGAAATTCAAGTTATTGAAGTAATGAAGATGGAATAGCAAGGGCCCGAGTTGAACTAGTATAAAAATATGTATGAAAGCAAAATCTAATGAGTAAACGTAATAACTAATATATTAGGAACTCAAATCTTGATTCATTTCAGATGTGTGACATTTCTTCAGTTTTACATGCACCTCAAAAATTTCTCCATCATATAACAGCCCTTCACATAAGCTAGACTTGTCCTAAAAAAAAAAACTTTTTAAAACCATAAAAAATGAAGCACCAATATCTCACTAAAACCTATGGAGCCTGTGTGGGAGTCACCTGCTCTTGCACTTACGATGGTGGAAGTAACATGCCTCCATTTATTTAACACTTTCCATTAATTCAAGGTTAAGGGAGGAAGAGCTAATGAATGCAGCTTAACATCTACATTAGCAAAGAGGTTATTTCTAAGACTAAAAAATGAGAGCTATAGAATACACTGTTGACAACTGAGAACTTAACTAATGGTCGGGTCTGCGGCCGACTGGTCGACGGAAGAAATTCCACCCATCTCATCCGGTCTCCAATCCCCTAATTGTTCCAAATAAATAAATAAATAAATAAACTATAGACATGACAACTTAACTAATGCTCCAGGCCCACCCTATGATAAAAAGAATGGTTTCTTTCTATTTTAGAATTTTCAAGTGCACAAAGGTTTAACCCACAAAAATACTTGGGCAGCAAAGATTAATTAATAAATCAGATCCATTGAATCTTGTCAGCCTTACTAAACAATGAGATTTATACTAGAAGTAGGCTGCATTCAACAACCATGGAAGACTCCAAAGAAAAAAGAAGAAAATGGACAAGACAAATAAATCATTAATGACAATAGCAGAAGAAATAGAAAAATTCATATTTGAATGCCATTAACCACAAAAGCCAGCTTGTACCTCAGAGAAGGCACATGCACCGACAATGTGTTTGTGTACAAAGGAATGAAGTCCATCACCAGTGAAGGCATCTTACACTTTCCTGAAAATAATTGAAGTTAAAATAAGTGAAATCAAATTATAATCTTTTTTATTTATTCAATAACTATAAAGTGTAAGAAAGAAATGACGTTTTGAAGTTTAACAAAGCAATATTAGACAACTATGGCTTCATTTGGGAAAGCTGATTTAAAAAACAATAAGAAAGCGATCTCAAATGAAGCCTAAGAACCTATAAATATCTCAATAAAATAGATCATATCATCTAAAATATCATAAATCTATGCAAATGCAAACAAACTAGGCGTTCATGAAAAAGCTGCAAAAATAAAAGATGTTCCAATCGAATGAGTAACGAGTAAAAGAAAGAAAAAAAAAACTCATGCTTTATCTTAAAAAAAATTGTTTGAATTAAGATAATTCATACACTAAAAAATCTGCAGAAGCTGAAGCGGAGCGCAAGGCATTCATGTCAAGGCACCAGCTTCAAACTGCACCCAAATGCCTATCAAATGTTCCTATCCAACCTCCAGTCACTCCATGTCCCAGCATTGGACGTCAATCTAAGGGAAGAAGAAAGGCAAAGTGATCCATTAAAGTAAAATAAAGGTGCAATGGCTGAATAAGAACATGGGATATCAAGGGGAAAATATCATTTAAGAATTGTATAACGATAGTCAATATTATAGCTGCATTACTTGTAGCATAGATTTTTGTTAAAAAGCACTTCATCTAAACTTTACCAAGCCTGAACAGTGACTCCATAGGCTATCCTAAGGACAACATACACAAACAAAATAAATCTGAGGGAACTAGCAGAACAGCAGAGGTTTCGCCAACCAAGAAGTAAATAACTGCGCGTCATAATCTAATATTCGGAATTCAGTGCATACTGAGAACTGAAATTGTATAACCTACAAATCCGAAATAGTAGCCTATAACAAATAGAAGCATGAAACATTGTTTAAAGGACTCTTTCTATTACGTCACGATGGCCATACTTACTGCAACAACAGATATGCTATGCTACTTAACTCAAAACTCAAAAGAAAATTTTGATGTGCAAGCACTAAGACAAATAGAGAGGGAGGGGAAGAAAAAAACTTTAATCCCCTCATGTGACCATATATTGCATCCAAACCCTTTATTCAAAGAAGCATGGCAACACATCAAGACTTTTTTAGGCTATTGGTCGGGCTGTTGTGGGGTCTGAAAATTCGTGCCCTGGCATCCTACACCTTACGGGGGAGTTTTACTGAATTAAGTTTTGAGATAAATTTTGGGATGGCAGAGAGGTTGTAGATAAGACACTGCCCCAAGATTTTGTCCTCATTTTGCAAGGACTTTTAGATCTGAGTTCGGGTTTCCTATAGGTGCAAGCCCGTATTGTTAAATAGCCCTCCCGCTCAAGAGAGAGAACTTTCGATTAAGACTTGTCGTCGATCAGATATGTAAAGATATGTGTATTTGGCATATAGTAGCAACATGGGTTCGGTATTGGAAGTTTGATAATTAAAATGGAAGAATTTTCCACCTTACACTTAAAGAGGATGGTGGGTGAATAGAAGCTGGACCCGATAAAGATCCCATGGTTCTGTCGTCTCGGGTCATCATTATCCCCGATCTACTTAGTCTAAGGAAATAGTCGACCCAACCAGATAGAAGGATCCTTGTCGACAACCATGAGTTGTGTCATCCAAGTGTACCTTGTTGACCTGTGGTGAGTACTTTTCTAAGGGGCCCAATATGAATCCACCTTTGCTAATAGAGGGATTTGTTCCCTATCAATTATATCATATTGATTCATATCTCAAAAATTTAGTGCCATTGGGGAACATACGGGCTTTGGCCCTGATCGTAATTTAGTTGTACTATTTGGTAGCAAAATCACTTGGTTTGGAGTGCCCTGGCTATAATTGTTTACTTGTGGTGCCATTTGGAGGAAAAACTGACGATTAGTGGATATGTTTCTCATTCTTACTGGAATGAGACTATTTGAGAAAGAATCCTAGTGATATTCTCAACCAAACATTTTCTCTTTGTGACCTAAAGTATTTTTAAATTTGCCCACCTCGACAAACTACTGTGGAGGATAGATGGGTATTAGTTTAAGTGTTTTGATGATTTATTTAAATTTTAAATATTTTTTTTATTTTATTTTCATTCTTGGTATTTTAAATTTGTGGGCATTAGGGAAGCATTTTAAAATATTTGTAGTTAACCCCTCTATTGAGATTTTCATTCAACTTGGCCATTATCAGAATAATTATGAAATATTTTATTTATGGATTGAATCTTGTTGACTTTGTCTACTTGCCGATAGAAGACCGGGATCATTGCAGGCTTTTTTCCCATGTTAATGAATTTTTTTTTTAATACTCCTTGAAGGCATAACGTCAACTATAAAAGAAAATTTTTAGGTCGGTGTCGCGATCATATATTTCTTGAACAGTTTGAGCCATGTCAACTTCTATCTACCCACATAGAAGGATTATGCTCGAACTTGAGTTTAATTGATGTCCCACACAGCATCCTCAAGCATTATGTGCATAAGTACAACACGCTCATCAGGGCCCACACGAGTATATTCCCTTTATGTATACACAAGTTAATACATATGCAAATATATTTCTATGTTTGTATATACATGTTATAGTGCATGTGTGGAGGCATTTTTGGACATTTAATGGGTCTTTTATGGTAACTCGTAGAAACTCATGTTAGTCGTAATGCTTTGATATTTTCCCGTAGGTGACATTTCGAGTGCACGATGGGTCTCATACAGCGGCCTGTAGGCATTTCTATTTGCCTCATATCATCTAATTATGTTTGTAGGGAGCTAGTGTATTCACTTTCAATCAAGTGGTATTGATTGCATGAAGGTGGTATTTGCTTTAGACTTTTTGAATGCATCTTCGTCGTCAGTTCATTGTATATTGATACTAAATGCTTAATATTGCAGCATTTTTTTATCATTTTCCTTATATACATTAATTCATGAATTGCTGCATTTGCTTTCATGTTTAATTTCAATTATTCATCAGGAACTATTATATCAGTTTTAGATTGACCAGCATTGATTGTAGGAATGCTACAATGCTGATAATTTTCCCGCACATGTTGGCTAGCAAGTTGTCATTTTCACTATGTATTAACCTTTAGCGTTACGAAGACTTGTGGTATGTTTGTGTAAGCTTTTTAATATTAGTCATATTTGTAGTTTATCTGTTGTAATCATTTGTTAACAAATTAGTATACTTATTCGCAAGTCGACAGACCATGGTGGTAAAGAGGCTATCTTCTTTACGGCTCTCCTACTTTATTTACAGATGTGTCATACCCTTTGCATGCCGAAATGAACTGTTATACATGAAGAAAAGCATGTACAAGTGCTCATAGGTACTCATGTATGTAGTGAATTTATAGTTCTGGCTTGCATATGAACTACGGGGTATTTTTACATTCACTTTGGCGAATTACCATCACTTGTAGTTGGGCCATTGTATTAAAAAATTGGCTGATGTTGAGTGTAGGGAAGATATTAAATTTGTTATTAATTTCCCTATACATAATGATTAATGAACTGTTGCATTTGCTTACAAGTTAATCATTGTTGCTCGTAAGCGAGCTAATGTTCTCATCTACGAGTTATTTGATGTTGACCACATAATGATATTATATTCATTGCACATCTTCCTATATTCATAGGAATTCCCATGCATACTTAAAAAATGGTTGACTGTAGGAATGTCATCACACTAGTGGCTCAACTATTGTCATATCGTTTGTTTGAAATAAAAAAAAATTGATTTTTGAAAAGAGGTTTTTTGTTAGAGAATTTAATTACTCAAATTATAATTTTGAAATCGAACACGTCATTATGAACTATATATCGCTTTATGAGGCTAAGATATCATTCTTTAATAGGTTTAGAATATAAAATTGTAAGTTCATCCTGATTATCATATTCAAACTCGGGGAAGAACTACATATGACCACATAGGATCAAAATGATGTTTGATCGAGTGTTTGATTGTAATAATCTAGATAAGGGATCATTAATTTCATAATTAAAGTCATGATAACAGAATGATATATCTTCTCAAAGAAAGAACATATCATTTATTATCAATCATTTGAATATAACAATAATGATTGTTAAATATGCATGATTATGAATAGTACTTATGTTTGTGAAAGTTTATGAGTGGTGTTAAACCATAAAGAATTAGGCTGAGGTTAACCAAGAGGGGGATGAATTAGTAGTTTAAAAAATTCTTAAACAAGAAGGAAAAATCATTTTGGTCTTTTTAAATATTATAAAACAAAATAATAACCCTTAATAAAAAAGAAAAATAATTTTCACGATAATAATAAGATCAGAATTTTTAATCACAGAACAAATAAATGAAAAGTGCAAAAATAAAATACAATAAAAGTAATAAGATAGAACACACCATATATGCACTCCTTTGATAGCCCCTCTCTAAGTATTACAATAAATTGTAGTGACTCACCTTTTTGTCCCATAGTAAGGTGGAGAAGCCCTTATAACATCTTTTAACTGACATAGTGAGGCTAAGAACCATGAATCCTTTTACTCCCTCCTGGAGTAGGCAAAAACCTGAAAATCCCTTTTTACCCACCTGGTGAAGGCAAAAAACCCACGGAATACTTTTACTCCCTCTTGGAGTAGGCTTGGAACCTAGACCTAAACTGAAGATGATCACTCTAGATCCACCAAGGAACTAAAGGAGCAACTTGTGGAAGATGACGATTACCTTGCTCGGAGCAACCTTTGTGATTCCCTCACAACTACCCCTCATAAGGATCTCTCCCTCAAGCTCTCCCTCTTCCTTCTCTAACCTCTCTCTTGGATTAACTCCATAGCAAAAGATTAACTCAATGGTTAATAAATTTGCTTAAAGATAGAGCCTCCAAAAGAAGACCTAATTTTCAATTATGCATAACTGATCGTCTAGAACAATTGTCTGATTAGTACAAAATAGCTCTTTTAGCCAAGACTATCACATTTGCTCTATATGATTATTACAAGTATTTGATAGATCTTCTAGTATAATCCTACGATTATCCTATATATTTAGTTCAAGATATTATATTGATTGTTCAGTACGACATGGGATAATGGGTGGCAATCTTCATATCATCCCACAACCCTCTTAGGACATAAAAAATGATTCTCATTAATGATTAGAAGAAAATTATAGTTTTTCATCATGGATGATAGGGGATCGTCCTAAAAATATACTAGATCATCTTGTACGATTCACATGGATCTTCCTATATGATATGATTGAATAAATTAACCATAATTATTTCCCTAATCTTTTTTTTTTTTTGAGAAATACACTTTGCAATTAATAGAAAAAAAGCTAATTACAAACTAAAGAAAAGGCTCGCATTTCTTCTTCAACAAAGAACAAAGAGAAGGAGGAATGTTAGCAAAGGAAGAGCTATCAAAGTAAAAGTTGGTATCAAAAGCTAAAGTAGCACACAAATCAGCTACCTTATTACAATCTCTATGAACATGATTAAGAATTACCTTATTGAAATCGGTCAAGAAAAGAAAGTCCTCCTCTATCCGATTCTAACCTTGCCAATTGGCCTTGTTCAAAGAATTTTGAATGAATTTGATAACATTGATGTTATCACCTTCAATTATTACTCCTTTACATTCAAGAATCCACGGTTGAATGAGTCTTCTAAGAGTCATAATAGCATCCATCTCAAGACGAGCAATATCCCAATGCGTTCTCTTTTCTCCAAAAGCAATCAACAATCTTCCTTTATAGTCTCTAAAACAGCCTCCAATTCTAGCCCTATAAGAAGTGATGAGAGATGCATCCACATTAATCTTAATCCAATCAAGCGGTGGAGGGTGCCAAGAAGTTTGAAACTCCCTAGGGAGGTTAGCACCCTAGCTATCAATGACACGATTAGAGATTTTAATAGCATAATATAATACATTAGCCGCAAGAACAGGAATTAAAATTGTTGTTTTTCCATGTTTTATAGTATTTCTGTTCCTCCAATTATAATACACTGCATTGCAATAAAGACCAATTGTGTTTGGTGTAAAAGTAGAGAGAATTTTCAGCTCAACTAAGCATTCATTTATGGATTCAAAAATCAGAATATAGATCCCCCAATTCTGGATCTGTCTAATGATTTTATGTAATTATTTACACCGGACAGAGATATGTTCCAGATTTTCACACTCTAGACATCCTCTAACACACAGATCTTAATCTGTAAGTTTTCTATGCTTCAAAAATTCATTGGTCGAGATTGCTGCTTTACTCACTCTCCACCAGAAAAGTTCAACATGAACTTACAGCTTTAATTTCTTCAACCAAGTGTAAAATCCCATGTCTCCTTCACCACTATTTTCCTTACTGGAAGCTTCAACAACACGGGTTGTTATGGTTTTTCCTGACGGAAAGAAAATCTCTTCCAAATAATCCTCATTAGCATCCCTATCCATTGGTAGCTGTAACACCAAAGTGATGATTTCTTTAGTAAAAAAACAATGCAATTCCTCCAAATTCCAGAACCCATTCTCTGTAATGAAGTGGCTGAGTTTTAGACCTTCCAAGCCTACACAGTTTGCTGTAATTTGCCACTCAATCAATCATTTATCTAACAGCTAAATGTCCTTAAGAACATCAATTTTCCTCCCATTAACCACTCTCCACCTCAAAAGAGGCTTTAAGTGTTCAGCACCTTCATTCAAGACCTTCCAAGCAATAGATTTGCCATTACTACCACTACCTTGCCACCAACTATCACCATATTTGGCTGTCATAAATCAATATAATATTGCATTTTGATTTTTCAGCAATCTCCAAGTCAATCTTGCTTTGAGAGGACCATCTCTACTCACCGCCGAATGAAAGTTCAATCCTCCTTGAGCTTTTGGTTTATACATAGTTTTCCAATCAATGTAGTGCATACCCTTTTTTCCATCCCTTTTATGCCAAATAAAATTCCTGCAACATCTATCAATCTCATGGAGTATCTTCTTTGGAACCAAAGTGTGAGCAGAAATAAAGTTTGGTAGACTTAATAAAGAAGTCTTAACAAGAGTAATTTTTCCCACCAAAGATAGGCATTTACTTCTCTAAGTGTTCAATTTAAGCATCACCAAATCCAAGATAAATTTGAAATCTATTTTTACAGGTCTTCTCAACATCAACTTGACCCCAAGATACTGAAATTCTTCAATTATTTTAAACTTTAGAATTTTCTTCACCTGTAACATATCCACTCTATTCATCTCCTTACTAAACAAGATTTGAGATTTGGCATTGTTAAACCTTAATCCAGTCCACGAACAGAAATCCACAACAATTCTATTCAATTTGGCAGCAAGATTCTTTGAAGCTTGAGAGAGAATCAAAACATCATCAGCAAACAACAAGGGACTAACCTTGTGAGCTCTTTGTGAAATCTGAATTCCCAAGTCTTGACCTCTTTGCTCCATAGCCAAAGAAAAAAGCTGAGAACACATAATATACAAGTATGGAGATAAAGGGCACCCTTGCTTAAAGCCATTTTCTGCAATAATCCAATTGGAGGTTCTAACATTTATAATAAAGGAAAACCTGGCATTTCTAACACATTCCATAATGAGCATAGTCATCTTCCTTGGAAACCCAAACATGTTTAAAACTTGAAATAAGGTTTCCCAATTCATACTATCATAAGCTTGCTCCTTATCAAGCTTAACCGCCATTAGACCCTTTCTCCTCTTAGAAATTCTAAGCTTATGGACAACCTCTTGAGCTAGTAAACAATGATCAGACATTGATCTACCATTAAGGAAAGCTGCTTGTTCTCCAGTGATACACTTAGCAATGTAATTTTTCATTCTATTTAATATCATGGTAGCCACAAATTTATAAGTCGATTGACACAGACTTATAGGCCTATAGTTGGAAGGGATAGTAGGCTTTTTTATTTTGGGAATAAGAACAATAGGTGTATCCTTCCACTCATTATACATAATACCAGATTTAAAAAAATCATCAATAGCCTTCAAGGTGTCCTCCTCCACAATCTTCCAATAAAATTTGAAAAAAGAAGTCTTGCTTGAAAACAGCCTTTATTAATTCTTCTTTAGTGAAATCCATATTTAGTAGTTCAGCATCCTCCTTGGAAATTCTTAGCTTTTCTGGACAAGAAGGCCAATCTGTGAGCTTACATTCTCTAACTGACCATTTCTTCTGAAAAAATCTGTAAAAAAACTGTTTCAATTTGCTCCAAATCTTCCACAACAGTCCCATTCTCAACTTTAATCTACCAAATCAAGTTCCCGTTCCTCTTAGCCGAAGCATATTGATGAAAATAATTAGAATTGATGTCTCCATCTTGCTGCCATCTGATTTTTGATCTTTGATTCCACCAAGTGGAAAGCCAACCCAAAGTAACATTAAGATCATGTACTTTGTTCCTCAATATTGTCAGCTTTTTTACTGTCAAGCCTCCTTCACTAGATTCTTCAATTTGTAGATGTAAGATGTCTTTCTTCAACCCATCTCTTAAAGAATTCAGTTCTTTACACTTTTTCTTATTCCAGTAATAAAGAGCTTTTAAAGATCTTCTCAACTTCCTTTGAAGGATTTCAGCGCTAGAACCAAAATCCAACTTATTCCAAGCTTTGAAAATAACATTCCAAGTGGCTGGATAAGTCTTCCAAGTGTCTTCAAATCTTAAGAAAACCTATTTCTGGTTTTTAGGTTCCACTAAATTGATGGAGATAGGAGCATGATCCTACGCAACTCTAGGTAAGTGATGCACCTTAGCCATAGGAATATTGTGAAGAGCTGCAGAATTTAAAAAACACCTGTCAAGTCTCTCCCAAATTCTAGAAGTTCCTTCCTTGTTATTACACCATGTATAGCTAGGACCCAAAAATCCGATATCATGGAAATCATTATTCATTAGAAACATCTTCATATCTTTAGACCCATTAGATAGAAGAAATCTCTTTCCACCCTTCTTATCCTCCTTAGAGAGGATGCAATTGAAGTCCCCCCCTATGATGCTTGGTTCATCACTAGTCATACATTCTTCAAGCTTCTGCCAAATTGATCTACGAGTATTAGTATCCTTACCTCCATAGATAGTTGCAATGTTCCATTTACCCAAAGCATTGATGTTGAGATGTCCCATAATCAATTGGGAAGAATGATCAACTATTTCAAAGGAAGCAAACTCCTTTTCCACATCACCAAGATACCACCCGACGTGCCAATCGTAGTATGAGGAAAATAATCCCAATCACTCCCAATAATTTGGTTAATATCATTCCTATCAATAGAAGATATCTTAGTTTCAGTAAGCCCCACAAAAAAACCCTTATAAACTTTCACAATCTCTCTAAGATATAAGGAGGCCTCTCTCTTCCTAGCCCCCCTACAATTCCAAAAAAAGATGGAAGCCATTAAGAAACAATAGGGAAATTATCCCCTATCATTCTACTATTTTTCTTGTCCCCTCTCCTCTTCCTTTACTCTGTTTCCATAGGGCCCAAAGACCTCAATTCTTTTGAAAGCTTGAATTTACCTAAATTTGTAACTTAAACCAATTGATCTTCATAATCCTGTATAACGTTAGCAGCAGGTAATTCTGGAGTAACAACAGCTTCATCTGAATCCAACAGATTGGATTTATTCAAAAGCTCCACACTAGCCTTCTCAATAACTTTTCCCTCCTCCAAATCACAATCCAAGGCATGAAATTTATTCAAAGCAACTAGTATCTCTTGCACCCGAATGACTTCAGATGCTATTACAGCTCCAGGAACTTTTTCAAACATTCCTTTAGGATTTATTGGATCACCCAACTGTTCAACAACCTTCGCCTGTTTAACAGACTCAATAGGTTTATAAACCTGTCTACTTTGAGTATTCGCTCCATTATTCCTTCTGGCATTTTTGAATCTTCGACTTCTGAAGTTAACATGGATCCAATGGCCATATTCTTCACCTTGACGTTTAATTCCATCATCCTTTACAACATCACTTTGTTTCATCACTTCCTTGGATTCTTGAATGCTTTTCTCCTTATCCAGCACTGAAACAGTATATGGACAGACATTTTTATTGTGACCAACTCTTCCACACTGATAACAGAGAGACATCGTCTTTTCATATTCCACATGTTGAAAGGTTCTTCCATGAAGACCTTCAATCCACACTCCCTTAGGGAGTTTCCTTTCCAAATCAATTCGAACACAGCACCTAGCATATTCCCTTTTACCCCACTTAAATGAATTCCTGTTAGGCATCATAGGAACTCCGATCATAGAAGCAATCATGGGGATATTTTCATCATCCCAGCAGCTTAAGGGTAATCCAGGAAACCAAATCCACACCGAAGAAGTAATACCCTTTAGCGATTCAGTGGAGAAGGATGATGATAATCTATCCAAACCGATAATGTGGTTCCAAATATACCAGGGACTCCCACTTAAAACTTCCTCCATGGAATCTATGTTAGCAAACGAACAAAGAATCCAGTTACGACTCAATGTTATTAGTTGAAAACTGCCATACTTACTCCATTGATGTCTGAGTTCTTGACTACAAACAGAGAACGGAATGTCATGTCCTAGCACCTTGATAACCAAAGATTTCTTCAATACCTAAGAATTGGTCATTTCCTTATCAGTATTTAACTTAACAACCAAACCATCTTCAGTCAGTTGGGTAGAGTTAACATTAAAATTCAATTTGATGTGTTGTGTCTTTTGCCAGGCCGACGTGAATTTGTTAATAAGAGCAGTATCACCATTCAACTTAATAACCTCATCCACTTTATCTCCATCTTCCAAAAAAACAACTGCATTATTTGTATTAATCTGTTTCTGGTTCTCCGAGTCAAGCATACCAGCGCAATTCTTCACTTTTAGAACATCATCCGATGATGATAACGACTCTGTATCCAGTTTCAAAGGAAAACCTGGAATAACTTCATCTTCTGTGATTTGATCAACAACAACACCTTTGCCTTTCCCTTCCACTATCGGCACTAATTTTGCCAGAGGCCTATAACCTTCCATGATCACCAAATTAGACGAAATCCTGGTCCCTTCTTGATCCAAAGAATTACCATGATTTCTGCTGGATTTCTGATCAGCAGGTTTCAGAAGAACATTACGATGAAGATCGGGTGGAAGATTTCCGCCGGCAAGCCGCTGCCAGCAGTCAGGGGTCGCAATCCTCCAAATGCGTTCTGATCACCAAAGCCCGCGAAAGCAGAAAATAAAAAACAAGAATAGTTTCTCTCTCTAGAAAATCTCACAGCTTCTCTCTAGAAAATCCCACAGCTTCTCCTTATCTCTCTAATTATTTCCCTAATCACTAAATCAATTTAGGCATGTTAGTCATAAATCATCCAGGATGATGTATATCATTCTTTACTATTATAACAAAATTTTATAACAAAATTTGGAAATAAAAAAGTTACTTAAATTGTGATTAGTGGGTATTTTTCATCATCTAAACTGATCATCCTGGACAATATGGATCATCTAACATAATTAGTTTAATAACTTAAAATTACCAAGGATGCCCTAATCAGGGTTTATATTTTTAGTTCATCATCCAATATAATTTCAAATCATATTGTATGAATAGGTCAAAAAAAAGTACTCTAACTCACAAAATTTCTCCCCCTAAGTTTGTGTGTGCAAGGTTACTTAGCTTAGGATCCACCATATTCAATATTTGACTCAACAAAGGTAAAAATATATATTGGAATGAAATTACAAGTAGACTCAACCCTAATTTACCTAATATTGAGCTGATTTACATTGCAAATGATCTTTGTGGACTTGAAAGATTATAAAATAGGACAAATAAAATAGCCATGCAATAATAGTAGTGGAAAAGAAACAATAATGCTTGTTACCATCAAAATAATAATATTTGGATCCAGATTTGTAATATTTTGGTCCTAGAAATATTTTCAACTTGAAATGTACTTGTTTCACAAAATAAATTTTGCATCCCATTTTTATTGTTGTGCAAAAAGGTTTTAGTGTTATTCTATTTTTCCATTTACTTTTAGGACTAT
Source organism: Dendrobium catenatum (assembly GCF_001605985.2). NCBI lineage: Eukaryota > Viridiplantae > Streptophyta > Magnoliopsida > Asparagales > Orchidaceae > Dendrobium > Dendrobium catenatum. Next base: position 1,148,879 of record NW_021318846.1, read on the forward strand.
AATTTGTATACATTCTTTCCTTACAATTTCACACTTTACCTTCAATATTTTTAACCATCGTTATTAAATTTTTTTTAGTTCTGTTATAGATTTTATGCTAAGGAGAACCTTTTACTGTTGCGGATCTATTTTAATAGTTTATGATTTTGATTATAGCAAACACTCTTATTTCTTTATGACTACCTTATCTACTTTCATTTCAGGTTCACACGATCAGACTGAAATTATGAATTAGCTCAAGATTGGGTAGACTAGGTCTAAGTCAGTTTGTACCTTTTTTCCTTTCTTGAGTCTATTGTATTTGGTGTGGCTCCTAATGATTTGTAGCTTGGAAGATTTTCTGTTTTTCCCTAAAGATTTTTATTTTTGGTAACATCATCCGGGATGATATTTATATCGTTCTGGACGATCTGTCCAAAAGTATAAACCCTAATTAGGGCATCCTCATTAAAGCAACCGTCATTATGCAAAAAACATCCTGGACAAATTTGTATCGGCCAGGACGATAGGCTCAATTTAAAAAGAATCTATCGCCAAATCTATTTAGGAATTACTTATTTTTTGACATCGTCCTGGTGGATCATCCTGGACTATAAAATATCGTCCCAGACAATCCAGGACAATTTTTCCAAAATTTTTCTGGAATTTATGGAAAGCAATTATGACTTGATTGGACAATCAAATCATCCTGGACGATCGCAGGATCATCCGGGATGATACGCTAGACGATTGGACATCATACAGCTCTTTTTCATGGCGATGTTCAGGATGATATTCCATGATTTGTTCTGATCATCTAGGATGATATATTATCATCCTGGACGATATGAACAAATTTCTTCTGATCGTCTCAAATCGTCCCAGCTGATTGGGCTTATTTTGCACTAATCGTACAGGACGATATTAGTATCATCCTGGACAATAAAGTCGGAACCTTGCATTAACGAGCTCGTTTTGAGATCTTCTATTTAAGTTATGACATGACACTTGGTAAGTGTCCTTGCCAACCATTATAGCTTTGCTCTTTTGGGGGAAACTTGAAGAGAGAGCTTGAAAGAGAGCGAGAAAAATGGGTGAAGTCTAAGAGAGGGAGAAGATCCTATGATAGGGGACTCATGGGAGTGTGGAGGGGGATTCCACACGGTTGCTCTGGCAGGTTTGCATTTTAATACCGTCAGATTCAAGGCTTGTCTTGAGGGAAGTTCACCAAAGAAGAAGATCTCTTTGGAGTCAAAGGACCCAGCGACTCCGCCGCACTGGGAAAGGTAGAAGTTATTTTGTAAGGGCTTCTCCGCCTAGCTGTGGGGGCTAAAGGAGAGACACTTAGTTTAGTGCAATACTTGTAGGGTGCCTCCTAGAAGTGGACGTAGGTCAAGATTTGACCGAACCACTATAAATCTAGTGTGTTCTTTCCTTTATTACTTTCGCATTTAATTTTTGCATTTGGTTTTCTTTGTGGTGATATTGGTTTTGATTTGTATTTTGATTGAAAGATATTTTTTACCAATCCACCTCTCTCTCTTAATTAGCTTTGGGCTAGTTCATAAGGGCTTAACATCCCTAACAAAATTTCAAGTGGTATTAAAGCACTTTTAAGTGGTATCAGAGCAGTGTTCACACTACAGGAAAAACACTGAAAACCGGCGATTTTTTCCGGCGGTTAGTCTTTTGATTGAAAGATATTTTTTACCAATCCACCTCTCTCTCTTAATTAGCTTTGGGCTAGTTCATAAGGGCTTAACATCCCTAACAAAATTTCAAGTGGTATTAAAGCACTTTTAAGTGGTATCAGAGCAGTGTTCACACTACAGGAAAAACACTGAAAACCGGCGATTTTTTCCGGCGGTTAGTCTAGATTTACCGGCGGTTTTTAAAGTTACCGGCGGTCTAACGGCGGTTTGTGAACCGCCGGAAATAACGGCGTAGGAAACCATTTCTGACGGCTTGTTACCTGCGGTTTATTTTTTCGGCGGTTTTCCGGCGGCCAATACCGC